>NW_027418482.1:0-206469 GCF_009905375.1 Apium graveolens | reverse complement strand
TTTATTGAATTACAATATTATCATGTTGAATTGTTATAAGAATTGGATAGGTTCTAAATATGGCACAGATTCGTGGTCAGACCAGATTGGTGGTCATATTAGGCCAATGTGTGTCTTAGATCCAGTATAGAGAACAGAGATGTGTGGCCTTAATCCGGTTAGTGTGTCACTGATAACACCCCGATTATTATTAAACTTAAAAATGAATATTCAATTCTAATAATTATTTACAAGGAACTAGATTCCTATGAATCATTTCAATTGATCATTGTTAACACCCGGTTTTATTATTATAACTTCCTGAGCTAGTTAGCTAACCGTTGTGAATCTGTTTAGTCATTCTACATTAAATAGAAATTATTGGTAACGAGATCCCCAGTCCGTATGCTATCTAGGATTCCCGGTTGAGTTGGATCGAGCTAGTTTGAGTTATGCAAGTTTGTAAGAATAATTTCATTTTCATTTGTAAGTTAAACTAGTTGGGATTTGGTATGACGTAATAAAATCAAGGTTGTGGTTGGTTTCTTATACTTTAACCTATTGTGATCCGTGGTTGCGTAAATAGGTAATTGCATATAATATTTCATATACAGGTTTTATATAATGTGTGTTGTGAACCCCAAACTTCTGATTCGGGTTTGGAGGGCGTCACAACCACCTCTCTGAAGCTAAATCAACTACTAATATTACCTAATATACAACCAGTACTACCACTAAATTACAACAATGCTACCATAAATTGCCACTACTAAGACTAACCAATATAACATCAATGCTACCACCTGTAATCATAATTAAACTGGCCATAAATGGAACTACTTAAGCTAGCACGAACTTCACACCAACACTAATAATACCACCACTAGCTACCAATAGACACTAAGCTACCACCAATGCCACCACCAATGCCACTACTAAGACTAACCAATATACATCAATACTACCACCTGTAATACTATATTAAACTTGCCATAAATGGAACTGCTTAAGCTGGCACGAACTTCAACACCAACACCAATAATACCACCACCAATTCTCCTGCAAAGATTACCGCTTTCAATACCACCAATTGCACTAATAAGAGCACCAACCAATGGAACCATCAATGCCAGCAAATCCACTACTAATATTATCGTTTCTGGTACCACCAATGTAACCACTAAAGATGCTAGTCATGCTCCCACCAATCCCACTATTAAAACTACCCAATATACCACCAATGATACTACCACTTATGCATTGTTAAATTTACCACCAATATACTCCTTAAGTTAGCACGAACTTTACCACCAACAATCCCACCACCAATTCCACTCCTAAGATTACGACTACTAGTGCCACCAATTGGACTAGTAAAATTACCACCATCAGTGACACCGCCAACAATATTACTACTGGATTAAAGAATAATCATACTCTATACTTTTCAAATAGTTACGATCTATAGAAGTTACTAAGCAACGGGTTCTAGTGAGGCTGAAAATGGTGACCCTACCAATTCATGTATTGAAAATATAAGTTCTTCCAACACTAAAAATTTCCCAAAAAGGCTACATCTCTATCAAGTAAAAATCTCATTTTCAACCATGTGTGTTATGAAATGAAGTTAAAAAGTGACGGGCTTCGTGAGATGGGAAACTCCTAATATAAGTAAACTTCGTGTTTATTAGGTCAATAAAGAGTAATTTAGAGTTGTTTGTCTTATATACATTAGAAAAAAATACACCCCCATAGATCCACTTGTACTATCTGCATTTATATTAATATATATTGGCATGGTAAAAGTTAAAGAATAATAAATAAACCTGACACCGTACATTGATGAAGAGAAAGGGAAGGCACTTGGAGCATTTTCTTCATTGTTTTTGGAACTTGTTGCAAGTAGCAAGAAAAATTAATTCGTGTGAAAATGTCTCTAAAGTAAGGTCATACATAAACATAAAATAAATTTAATAGTATACTTCAACAAATATGAACATAAATATAAATAATTCGTGGGCTTCTTTTCTATAAATTTTCATTTTTTTCATATATCATGTATTTGATTATTTATGAGGAACAAAAAAAATTACGACAAATGTAACTGTTTTTTTCTAACTTTGACATATAATCTTGAAAGGATAATTCTTGACATAGAGGTCATGTAAAAACAAATACAAGTGACTGTAAATCTACATACATATATACAAGGAAAATGGGATACTTATTTTAGTGTTTGATTTCTACCAAAAGTTTGTGCAAATAACACATATGAAAAGAAAATGAAGACAGGAAATATAAATTATTACCTTAACTTTGTTAAACAACATCAATTCATGATAACCTGTAAACTTATCCACTTAGTCCTCCACCAATTCATTTATTAGTCGTCGGCCAATTCATTTGGAGATGTGTTTAACTTTAGAGAACCAAAACACTCTTTCATAGAAAATACAAATAACTCCAAAACACTATTTCATGGCCTGTACAAATTCATTTTGTTTGTAAGGGGGCTTGTGCTGATATTAGGGTTTTACCTACCTTTTTAATATCTTATATTTTGCAGGCCCAATTGTATATCATGGGTTTGAATGGGCCCAATTTTTTTAAATTGTTTTTTATCTTAGTATCAATTTCTTATTTCAAATTAAAATTTTTCTTTTTGTAAAAATATAATTTAACAAAGTCTGCTCCATGTATTACAAACTAATTGGGTGTTGATTTACAAACATAAGTAAACAAGAATTCCTTTAATTTATTTTGTTTTGTAAATAAATGAGATTCTATAAATTAAGTGGTAAGAATTGTAGAAAAAACTTAACTAGAAATGATATTTTCTCAAAAAATTTAAATTTTATTTAGTGAAATTATATATAAATTCCCTACTCACCTCAACTAATAAACCATAAAAAATTTGAAAAACTCGTCTGATTCGATCTTAAAAGTCATATTTAAAAAGGCCCGAAGCTGCATGAACATATTTTTATTATAAAATTTCTTCTCTCCTAAAGAAAAAACTTGGATTTACTCAAATTTGGAATTTTGAAAATATCGAAATAATTTTTTTGATAGTTTTATTTTTCATCCAATTTTTTACAAAAATATTTTGGGATAAAATTTTAAATCGGAAAAAATTCTACACATCTTTAATATTTAAAGAAAATTTAACAAATGTACATTATTTTTCGAAGAAATGAAAAGTAATAAAATTAAGTTTTTTACATATATCTAATTCGGATGGGTTGTAATTTGCGCCATTCTTGGGCCTCAAAATTTTGTATAAAATCCAAATTCATTAGTTTTTTAGAAAAATCGATTTGATCCAAATTCTAAATATGTAAATTTATTAAGCCACCCTTAACACTATTTAATTTATCTTTATATAAATTATTAAATATTTATCTTTTAATTGAAATAAATATTTATCTTTTTTAGTTGAAATAAATTAGTCAATTAAATTATAATTATTATGTTCCCACTGTGTCTTATAGGCTTGTATTCTACCAAAATTTTATTTTGTTTGCTAATAGAACCTATAATATTTCTCACTTTGTAAGTCAAGAGTTATTATTATTATTTAAGCAAGCAAAATAACTTCTAATTGGATTTATCTTCTTGCACCTAGATAATCCATCAAGAAACTAACAATTTATATTTTCAATAGAATTAGTCAGACCAAAATTCAAGATTTGTTCCAGTAAAACCTATTAGATAACTATGTAAGTTTGCTTATGAATATTGCATGGAAAACAAAATACTTACTATTGAAGAGATAGTTTTTTTGAGAATGAAAACAACGGGAATTTAAACTACATCAAAGAAGAGATAAACAGGAACTACATACCCCATTTACCTCCATGACTCCTATTTTAACTGAACAAACTCTGACCTAATCAAGCCCATGCATTGAGCCCATACATCACGTCTATAACAGACTTTATTCAACCAAATAAATAAAACTCCCATAAATAGAATATGTTTAGATTAAACAAATAATCCAACATATTCCCCCTTAATCTAAACATGATTTAGATCCTTGACACCTAGCAACTCCCGCATCCTTTCAAACTTAACCACGGACATAGGCTTTGTTAATGCATCTGCTCGCTGCTGATCCGAACTCACGTGCTTGATAATAATCAGACCTTTTTCCAGCAATCTCGAATGAAATGATAGCGCACGTCAATGTGCTTACTACGCCCATGAAACACCGGGTTGCGTGCTAAATCAATGGCGGACTTGTTGTCAATATACACCACCACAGGCCCTGGTTGAATGTCTGTTATCTGAGTTAACAGTCTGTGTAACCATATACCTTGACAGGCAGTGACCGTGGCCGCCATAAACTCCGCCTCGCAGCTTGAGAGTGCTACACATCTCTGTTTCTGAGATACCCAGGAAATCAACGATTCATTGAGGTAAAATGCCATTCCCCTGTGCTCTTTCTGTCCACCAAGTCGCCTGCTAGATCACTATCAGAAAAACCAGATAGCATATAGTCTCCTCGACCTTTTGTGTATCTCAAACCATAGTTCAGTGTACCTTTCACGTACCTCAGTATTCGCTTGACAGAACCTTGATGAAGTACCGTGGGTCTTTCCATGAAACGACTCACCACACCGACTGCATAAGCTAGATCTGGACGTGTATGAACTAGGTATCTCAACCCTCCTACTGTGCTTTTGTACTCGTAGCGTTAACAGGTTTGCCCTTTTCATCCTTTTAATTGTAACTTGGGCTCCATAGGGAATTTTGCTGCGTTACACTCAGACATACCAGCTTTTTCAAGAACCTTCTTTGCGTATGCAACCTGTCTGAGCTGAATAAAACGGGACCTTGTTCCACTTCTATGCCAAGATAATAACTTAATTTGCCCAAGTCAGACATCTCAAATGCTTGGCTCATCTGCCTTTTGAACTTCATAATATTTGCCACACTAGTGCCTGTGATAATCAGGTCATCTACATAAACACCAACAATTAAGATTCGTTACCTTCCCGCCTTGTGTACACAGCGTGCTCCAGTGGGCATTTCAAGAAACCAAGTTTTTCAAGACACAAATTCAGCTGTGTATACCAAGCTCGTGGGGCTTGTCGAAGGCCATATAAAGCTTTAAATAATTTGTTAACCTTCCCCTCGTTTCCCTTTACCTCATATCCCTCGGGTTGCTTGACATACACTTCCTCATACAACTTACCATTCAAGAACGCTGATTTTACGTCCAAGTGGTGCACTTCCCACTCATTGTTAGCTGCCAGTGCCAGCAAGAGTCGAACAGTTTCTAGTCTTGTTACAGGGGCAAAGACCTCATCAAAATCGATGCCAACCTTCTGCACGTAGCCCTTCGCTACAAGTCTGGCCTTATGCTTCAATATGTCGCCATTGGTGTCTCGTTTAGTTTTGTATACCCATTTCAATCCAATGGCACGATGGCCAGGGGGCAAGTCTGTGAGTTCCCAAGTCTGATTTTCCTCAATAGCCCTGATTTCACAATCCATAGCTTCTCTCCAGTGTTGTTCTTTTCAGCCTGCAAGTAACAAGTTGGTTCATCGATTCCTGCTAGTAACAGTTCATCAGAAATTTCGTCGTTTTCGTCGTCCTTTGTTTCATTGTAAACGTCAGAAATGAGCCTGAACTTGTGTGGAGGCTCACTTCCATCATATATCTCTTCCAAATTCAGGATTGGTGCACTTTCACCTTGACCTGGAGTGTCATGTGGGCTTCGGAAAATTGGTGACATATCTGCACTAGAGCCTCCTGGTGGTGTCGTTGTCCCACTATTTTGATCCTCCTCTATTGCACCAAAATGCTCACTGTCAGAGCCTTCTCCCTCGAAGTCGTGACTCCCAACTTCATGACCTGTGACCATGATGGTAGATGATGGAATAGTTCCTTCAGAATGTGACTTATTCCAGTCCCACCCTTTTGCTTCCTCGAACACCACATCGCGACTCACATGGATTGTATGCGTGTCAGGGTTGTAAAGACGGTATCCTTTTGTTCCAGATTCTCTACCCAGATGCACTACACATTGTGACCTGTTATCTAGCTTTTTAGTATACGCTGGGAATTTTCATATGGCAGATACACCCAAAGATTCGCAGATAGTCAAGCCGTGGCTTCTTCTCTCCAGGCCTCGTATGGTGTAGCACCTTTTACTGCTTTTGTGGGTACTCGATTAAGTAGATAGACGGCATGTCTAATAGCCTCTCCCCACATGTAGGCAGGCAACTTTCTTTCATTCAACAGACTACGTCCCATAGCTACCACAGTTCTATTTCGACGCTCCACGACGCCATTCTGCTGAGGAGAGTATGGAGCTGTGTAATGGCGAGTGATGCCTGTCATGTCGCAGAAGTTTTTGAACTCTTGTGAGCAGAATTCTCCCCCTCTGTCTGTGCGTAGTATCTTTATTCCACTTCCTGCTTCTTTCTCCACTATTGCCTTGAATTTTTTGAAATACCCAAACGCCTCATCTTTGGTCCTGAGCATGTACACCCACATTGAGCGGCTGAAATCGTCCACCAACAGTAAAAATATCGATTCCCAGAGAGAGTGCATGGGGAAATTGGACCGCATATGTCACCATGTACTAACTCCAATTTCTTTTCCGCCATGAAGTCTGTTTGAGAGGGAAACGGACGTCTAGTCTGTTTAGACAACAAACAGCCTGTGCACACTTCCTTGGGCTGAGTAAACACTGGTAAACCTCGAGCCAAACTGTTTCTAGACATAAGAACCATAGATTGAAAATTATATGACCTAACCGCGAATGCCACAGCCATGTTATCTCATCAGTTTTGGTTAGAAAGCATGCATCTCTATTATCTTTAACAAACAGCTTATACAATCTATTTGCAGATTTCTTAACTCTCAGCACAAGTCTATCTTTGGCATCGTAAACCCACAAAAACTCGCCCTTGATAAGAGCTTTACTACCATTTTCAGATAATTGTCCTAAGCTGATTATGTTGTTGCATAAATTCGGAATAAAATATACCTCTCTTAGCATGCATTTCCTTCCATCTTCAGTAGTGAAGGTGACTGAGCCTTTTCCCTGAATGTTAACCGTGGAACCATCCCCAAACCGTACCGTTCCGGCCACAGTCTCGTCTAGGTTTTCAAACATACTTCGCAGACCAGTCATGTGATTACTGGCCCCGTTATCAAGATACCATATACTGGACTCAGCCATACGATCATTTCTATTATTGCTCAGTTTTGGAGTCAGGCCTGCTTCGTTTAGGAGAATCATTTTCCCTTCATTGTTATCAAACTTGGCCAAGAGTAAAGTAGGTTCATCATCTTCGACTTGGGTTAGATTTACCTCATTCCTCTGCTCTCGCTTGGCCTTACGACATTCAGATTGGTAATGGCCAAGCACGTTGCAATTGAAGCAACGCACTTTACTCCTGTCTCTGCTGCCTCGACTGAAGTCTCTGCCACCTCTTGAATCAGTACCATTCACACCTTTCCCAGCCCGTTTTAACCACTCTTCTCGTGTGAGAAGTAGTTGTCCCTCTTTGCATTCTCGCTTTCCCCATTCTTCCTCGGTCAAGAGAAGTTTCTGTTCTCCACCTTTCTCCTGTTGGCCGCGTGTTCTTTCCTCGTGGGCTTTCAGGGATCCAACTATCGCCTCTACAGACATTGTTTCAAGATCACCAAATTGCTCTATGGCTGATACTATCTGTAGGAACCTACCAGGTACAGCACGTAGAATCTTCTTGACCACGTATGCTTCTTCAATGCTCTCCCCCAAGGCCCTAATGTTAGTTACCAGGGCGTTCAGTCCCATGCAAAATTCATCAAGCTCCTCACTTTCTCGCATGGATAGAACCTCAAATTCCGATTTAAGAGTCTGGATCTTTGCCTTCTTCACCTTGTCTGCACCCAGGTGGATAGTTTTTATGGCCTCCCATGCCTCCTTAGAAGTTTTCTTGTCTGCGATGGATAGAAGTAAGTCCTCAGGGATCCCTATATATAATGGCCAAAGCTCGTTTGTCCGCTTTCTCCTCAGCTGCAACCTTAGGGTCCTTTGGATCTATGGCCTCCCACGCCATACGCTTGCATAAAAACCTTCATCTTCATAGCCCAGGCTGTGTAGTTGGTTTTTGTGAGTAACGGATAACTTAAACCAAATGACCCTTCCTTGCCCTTTGTAGTCGCCTCCGTTGCCATCAGGTGATAAGTTCTGGGTTTGGATGTATGGGAAATAGAAAGGCTCTGATACCAGATATTAGATAACTATGTAAGTTTGCTTATGAATATTGCATGGAAAACAAATACTTACTATTGAAGAGATAGTTTTTTGAGAATGAAAACAACGGGAATTTAAACTACATCAAAGAAGAGATAAACAAGGAACTACATACCCCATTTACCTCCATGACTCCTATTTTAACTGAACAAACTCTGACCTAATCAAGCCCATGCATTGAGCCCATACATCACGTCTATAACAGACTTTATTCAACCAAATAAATAAAACTCCCATAAATAGAATATGTTTAGATTAAACAAATAATCCAACAAAACCAAGTCCTAACAACACTTTAAATACTCATTTAAATTTGATAAAATTTATATAAAAATAAGTCAACAAAGAAACATGCAAATCAATGCAAGAAGCAGTGTTTAAGATATAGTAAGTCTACTATAGACCACCGCACATGAAGTATGTTTTTTTCATAGTATTTAGCATCAAATGATTTAGAAATAATAGTGGCTGCCATCACTAATGAGGAATTCAGAGGATGGAATCATTGGCATGTTGTTCTCCAAGTATGCAGAAGGAGAGCAACCCCACTTCCAAGTTGTACCAAGTAACCAACATCCTTAAGAATCATCTCCATACCAGTAAGACAGCCTATCACTTGCAACTACAAAAAACACCGGTAAGTTTATAGTAGAATATTTATAATATTTCATTGTTTTTCGAAATGGTTAGTAAGAGGTAAATAGAGAGAAAATATTTATAACTTGTCAAAAGGAAGTAGGATACAAGGTTATGGCTCATATTATGAATTTGACATAGTTTTGTTAAGGCTTCTCAAAGAGAATTGAGGAACTAACATATTTTACTATTAATCTTGTCTTTGGTCAATATGTATATGCAACAAAATCTATAACATTGAATATAAGAAATGACAATATACCTCATTTAGATTTCTCACATGATCTATCCTCGAATCCTTTCATGCTACTTCATTAAGTCCAAGCCATAAGATTCAGGTGTATCATTCTATGCCCTACTAATAACTTCTCAACTATCAATGTAAGCAGGTACCATAACTACAGTAACAATATGACTAATATGACTAAACAGTTCATCTATTTTTCAGCCCCAAGCCTCCACAACAAACGTGTGATATGAACATATAGTCACACAATATTTACAAATTTAAACAGAGATGAGCACAGAATAATCCGATTCTTAAAATTCTATAAGCAATTAGATGATGAAATAAAAATCGACTACAATTAAAATCATTGCACTTGTAATGCTTAAATCATCTATAAATTGAACTCGTTTGTAATATTTACATTGTATCTACAAATAATGGTTTCAACATGTTTCTACTTTCTATGCATCTCACAAAGAATACATAATCAAACAAAAAATATTTTCATGTTTTGCTTAAGCTGCATATAAGAATAAAGCATTGAACTTGTTGTTTTTGCAAGGGGAGTGTGCCTTGCTATCACGTTATCAAGTCTTTCCTCAAATATTAGGAGGGTTAGCAGGGTCAGATATATTTCAACATATAAAGAAATCAATAATTATTTTAGTTTGTTAGAATCAAGAATATATGATCACATTTTGTGTAATACAACTTATGTATTATAGCCCGTATCAGATATTGTCGCTTAAATAATCATCATAAACATATTTATGTTTGCAAAATAAATTGAACAAATTAAATACTTAATCTTCAATTATAAAGTAACATATATAAAATATGTAAATGTCAAGATTAATGAATATTGATATGTCTTTTCTAAAAAAATACAAAAATAAATAAATAAGAAAATATGTAATACACTGAATATGAAAAAAAAAATATTTTATCTTTATCCCCTCCCAACAACACCTAGTATTTTACAAAAAATATAAGTTTAAACAATTCAATAAAACAATGAACAATTATCGAGGATCCAATTTAAAGTCCAATTATATAAGAACTAAATCCATTAATTATTATTGAATCAATATTTGTAAATAAGGTACTTAATATTGATAAATGATATATAAAAATACATTATATTGTGTTAAATAAAACCATAAAAGATTTGAAAAACTGGTCTGATTGGATCTTAAGAAAATCATATTTAAAAAGGCCCGAAGCTGTCTCAACATATATTTTATTATAAAATTTTGCATCTCTCCTAAAGAGAAAAAACTTGGATTAACTCAAATTCGAAATTTTAAAATTATCGAAATAATTTTTTTGATAGTTTTATTTTTCATCCAATTTTTTACACTAAAATATTTTCGGATAAAATTTTAAATCGGATAAAATTCTACACATCTTTAATATTTAAAGAAATTTAACAAATGTACATTATTTTTAGAAGAAACGAAAAGTAGTAAAATTAAGTTTTTACATATTTCTAATTCAGACGTGCCGTAATTTGCGCCATTCTTGGGCCTCAAAATTTTGTATAAAATCCAGATTCATTATTTTTTTAGAAAAATTGATTGATAAAAATTCTAAATATTTAAATTAATTATGCCACCCTTAACACTATTTAATTTATCTTTATATATTGATATGTCTTTTCTAAAAAATACACAACATTAATAATGAATAAGAAAATATGTTATATACTGAATATGAAAAAAAAAATTATTTATCTTTATCGCCTCCCAACAAACACCTAGTATTTACAAAAAATATAAATTTTAAACAATTCAATAAAAACAATGAACAATTATCGAGGATCCAATTTAAAGTCCAATTATATAACAACTAAAACGACTAATTATTATTGAATCAATATTTGTAAATAAGGTACTTAATATTGATAAATGATATATAAAACACGTTAATTTAGTGTTAAATATAAACCATAAATTTTTGAAAAACTCATCTAATTCGATCTTAAGAAAGTCATATTTTAAAAAGGCCCGAAGCTGCATGAACATATATTTTATTATAAAAATTTGCTTCTCTCCTAAAGAGACAAAACTTGGATTTACTCAAATTCGGATTTAAAAATATCAAATAATTTTTTTGATAGTTTTATTTTTCATCCAATTTTTTACACTAAAATATTTGGGGATAAAATTCTAAATCGGAAAAAATTCTACACATCTTTAATATATTTAAAGAAAATTTAACAAATGTACATTATTTTTCGAAGAAATGAAAAGTAATAAAATTAAGTTTTTTTACATATATCTAATTCGGACATGCTGTAATTTGCGCCATTCTTGGGCCTCAAAATTTTGTATAAAATTCAAATTCATTAATTTTTTAGAAAAATTGATTTCATCCAAATTCTAAATATGTAAATTAATTAAGCCACCCTTAACACTATTTAATTATCTTTATTTAAATTAATAAATATTTATCTTTTAAGTTGAAATGAACATTTATTATTTTTAGTTGAAATAAATTAGTCAATTTAATTATAATTATTATGTTCCCACTGTGGCTTATTGGCTTTGTATTCAACCAAAATTTTATTTTTGTTTGCTAATAGAACCTATAATATTTCTCACTTTGTAAGTAATGAGTTATTATTGGTATTTAAGCAAGCAAAATAACTTCTAATTGCATTTATCTTCTTGTACCTAGATTTTTTTTTTTGACAAATGCAGAAAGTTCTCATTAAATTGAATATAGTACAGTCGGGACAAACCCCCAACTGTCGATACAACCAGGTGATAAAACAAATAACATACTAAAAACAATTAGATGATTTGTTTGTTGATCGTTTAACACATAGAATTTAAAAATTCTTGAAATTAAAAACGAAATCAAACACATCCCAAGCGATCCAAATTGCAGCAGCATCTCTGAAAATAGCAACATCGCAATTGACCATATTACATAAAAACTATGGTTTAGCCCAGTGTTCAGAAACACCAATCGCATAAAATGAGATTGAAGAAGCGGCACCCCAGCTATCTACATGCCGGACACGAGCTATAGACATGCCGAAGGCACCCCAGCTATCTACATGCAAGATACCAGCTATAGACATGCCGAAAGTATAAACCCATGAAAGATGACCAATCTTTAGTTGTGAAAGGTGAGCTCTTGCAATAATCACCACCGTCCCAAATCGAATGCAGGCTTTGCAGATCACCAAAAATATTAATAAATTTGTCCTCAACACATCTATCACCAGATAAACCCAACCACCCAAAAAATTAGATTTTATTGAAAGGAAATAAACGAGAATAACAGAAAATAAAGGGTTTGGGGCTTTCCACCGGAGAAAACCAGTGGAAGCCCCTCGATTTACTTGAAAATAGACAAACCCAAATAGAGAGGATGAAAGAAGAGAGGCCGCTGAGAGTTTTAATAATGCTACTTAATCCAAAATCTCTTGTAAATGAGTTTTTTAATAATGCTACTTAATCCAAAATCTGTACCAAAATAGTTATAAAATGACGTGACTGTACAAGTGTTGAAATTTAGTTGGTTCTTCTTGTACCTAAATAATCCATAAAGAAACTTACAATTCATGTTTTTAATAGAATTAGTCAGACCAAAATTCAAGACTTGTTCCACTAAAACCAAGTCCTAACAACACTTTAAATACTCATTTAAATTTAATAAAATTTACATAAAAATAAGTCAACAAAGAAACATGCAAATCAATCCAAGAAGCAGTGTTTAAGATACAGTAAGTCTACTGTAGACCACCGCACATGAAGCATGTTTTTTACATATTATTTACCATAAAATGATTTAGAAATAGTAATAGTTGATGCAATCACTAATGGGGTATCTAGAGGATGGAATTATTGGCATGTTGTTCTCCATGTTTGCAAAGCAGCAGCAACCCCACTTCCAAGTTGTACCAAGTAACCAACATCCTTAAGAATCATCTCCATACCAGTAAGACACCCTATCACTTGCAACTACAAAAAACACCCGTATGTTTATAGTAGAATATTTATAAATATTTCATTGTTTTTAGAAATGGTTAGTAAGAGGTAAATAGAGAGAAAATATTTATAACTTGTCTCATTTATGACTGATTGTGTGGTCTTAGCAAAAGGAAGTATGATACAAGGTTATGGCTCATATTATGAATTTGACAAAGTTTTGTTAAAGTTTCTCAAAGAGAATTGAGGAACTACCATATTTTACTATTAGTCTCGTCTCTGGTCAATATGTAGATGCAACAAAATCTATAACATTAAATATAAGAAATGATAATACCTCATTTAGATTTCTCACATGATCTATCCTCGAATCCATTCTTGCTACTTTATTAAGTCCAAGCCATAAGATCCAGTTGTATCATTCTATGCCCTTCTAATAACTTCTCAACTATCAATGTACGCACGTACCATAACGGCACTAACAATATGACAAATATGACTAAACCGTTCATCTTTCTCAGTGCAATTTTTCAGCCCCCAGGCCTCCACAACAAACCTGTGATATGAACATATAGTCACACAATATCCAAAAATGTAAAACAAAGATGAGCACAGAATAATCCGATTCTTAAAATTATGTCAGCAATTAGATGATGAAATAAAAATTGACTAAAATTAAAATCATTGCACTTGTAATTCTTAAATCATCTATAAAATGACTAGGTTTGTAATATTTGCATTGTATCTACAAATAATGGTTTCAACATATTTCTACTTTCTATGCATCTCACAAAGAATACATAATGAAACAAAAAATATTTTCAGTGTTTTGCTTAAGCTGCATATAAGAATAAAGCATTTAACTTGTTGTTGTTGCAAGGGGTGTGCCTTGCTATTACATTCTCAAGTCTTTCCTCGAATATTAGATCAAGTGATGCCTGAGACCACATAAAAGTTTAATGGAATGAGTACAAAATCTCATGTTCAATTTGTTTCACCTTTTTGGCTCTCATTACATAAGCAACTCATGACTATTCTTTATATATAAAAATAATATATAAGACTCTGTGTTAGAAGGGTTAGGAGGGTCAGATATATTTTAACATATAAAGTGAATTCAATAATTATTGTAGTTTGCTGGAATCAAGAATATATGATCACATTTTCTCTAATACAACTTATGTATTATAGCCACTATCAGATATTGTCGCTTATGAATTTTTGCACATAAAATTATATAATAACATTATGTTAAATCTTAAAAATATATAAAAACACTTTCCAAGATAATCAAAAATTAATAACTTTCCGTTCTTTGAGAACAACTTTGTCATCAATATCACCAACACTAAGAAAATGCTTGATGTACCAATGGATCATCATTCTTTGGAGCAGACCTTCACGCTTAATGATATATAATGATATCGCTAAATGGTAAGGTTTTCTCCAAAAACTTTATCAATATATCCCCAATTTATTTAAGTTCCTCTATAAGAGAATGGTAATGTGTGATATGATAGCTGAGTAATGGTATTTGATTTCTTATGTTGGGATTTAATCTTAACTTGTCTTTAGACATGATCATTAGAGAATAGCTGTTAGTTTAGTATGTATGTTGATGCTGTCCGAGTCTTCAGCTTCTGGTGAGCATAATACTGGTCGTGGAGAAAAGACAGGAGCATTACAAAAATAAGGTGTTAATGTTTGAGTTTGTTTAGGACTTTCAGTTTTTAGATCCTAGTTTGTAGGAGTCACTCTCTTGTTTGTTTTCTTTTATATATTGTAACCGTTTGAACGTAACAATAATTAAGAAGTTCAGCAAAACACTTGTTTTCTCCAGTTTATACACACACACATATAAATATATATTATATATTAGTGCATTGTGACAACAATCTGGTATCAGAGCTTGGCTTTTAGTTAATGCCCAAGTATATGCCAAAGGCGCAATCAATGGAGACGGCTAAAAACAAGGATGGAATGATCAGTTTGAACTACCCCATGCTGACAAGAGCGAATTACACAGCATGGGCGATGAAAATGAAGGTTTATATGGAGGCTCATGGTGTTTTGGGCGGCCATATCACCAAAGGATCCTAAATCAACGGTGGTTGACGAAAAAATGGATAAAGTGGCTCTGGCAGCGATATATCAGGGCATCCCAGAAGATGTGCTTCTCTCTCTTGCGGACAAGGAGACGGCAAAGGAAGCATGGGAGGCTATCAAGACACTGTGCCAAGGCGCAGAACGAGTTAAGGCTGCAAAGGTACAAACCCTTAAGGCGGAATTTGAATCTATGGTGATGAAGGACACAGATTCAATAGACGATTTCTCTATGAAGATGAACAACCTGGTTACTCACATACGTGCACTAGGAGAAGACCTGGCCGAAAATTATGTGGTGAAAAAGTTGTTACGCGCGGTTCCCTCCAAGTTCTTGCAAATTGCTTCTACCATTGAGCAATTTGGCAATCTTGAGTCAATGACTATAGAAGAAACTGTGGGCTCGTTAAAAGCTCATGAAGAAAGAATTAAAGGGCAAACTGAAACAGGGGGAGGGAAACTACTACTTACCAAGGAGGAATGGATTGAACGTGAAAAAGAAGATGAGAGTAAGCTTTTGTTGACAAAGGAGGAATGGCTGAAATGCTCAACAAAAGGAACCATCGAGACCTCACAGAAGAACAGGAGTAGAGAATTTAATCGAGGTGCTCGTGATAAGAGTAGAGTTCGATGCTTTAACTGCAGTGCATACGGACATTATGCATCGGAATGTAAGAAACCGAGACGCGATAGAGAGGCTAAAGAAGAGGCAAATATGATGCAAATTCCGGATGACGAACCTGCATTGTTGATGGTTGAGAATACAAAGGATGGGAATGGTTCGCTGTTGATTAACGAGAAACAAATCACACCTAAACTAAGCCAGGGAGAAGATAAAAGGGAGATGGAATCCAATCTGTGGTACTTGGACAATGGTACCAGTAACCACATGACTGGACAATTTTCAAAATTTGACAAAATTGACACGAAGGTGACATGACAGGTTAAATTCGGTGACGGATCGATAGTTCAAATAAAGGGAAAGGGTTCAATAATTCTGAAGTGCAAAAATGGAGAAAGCAGGACTCTAAACGAGGTATATTATATTCCCTCTCTTCGAAGTAATATTATAAGTCTTGGGCAGCTCTCTGAAAATGGCTACAGGATAGTACTTAAAGGAGAAAATCTCTGGGTTCATGAAAACAAAGGTGATCTGCTAATGAAGGTAAAACGTTCTCCAAATCGTCTCTATAAGATTATTATCTATAACAGTGAAGCAAAGTGTCTAACGGCGAGGCGTGACAACGAAGATTGGTTGTGGCATTCTCGTTTAGGCCATGTCAATTTTAAGGCTCTAAAGCTCATGTCAACAACGAATATGGTACATGGAATGCCTAAGATCAGTCAACCAAGTGAAGTATGTACTGGGTGTTTGATGTCAAAACAGGCTAGAAAAGCATTCCCACAACAATCAAGCTTTACTGCCAAGAAAGCACTCGAATTAATCCACGGGGATTTGTGTGGACCCATCACGCCATGTACTCCCGGAGGTAACAAATATATTCTTGTTTTAATTGATGATTACACTCATGTAATGTGGACATATTTGTTAAAAAACAAAGGTGATGCATTTGATGCTTTCAAACGATTTCGAGCTTTGGTTGAAGATGGGCCGGAGAAAAGAATCATGACTTTCAGGACAGACAACGGGGGAGAATTCACTTTGAAAGAATTCAATCAATATTGTGATGAAGCTGGGATCATCAGACATTTCTCAGCTCCATATTCGCCACAGCAAAATGGCGTAGTCGAAAGGCGTAACAGGACATTGATTGAAATGTCACGAAGTTTGCTGAAAGAAAGGAATCTGCCACATTGGTTTTGGGGTGAAGCTGTCCGACACGCTACGTACTTGATTAACAGGCTCCCTACTCGTGCAGTGACTGGAGTTACACCCTATGAGGCTTGGTCGTTGAAAAAGCCTCATGTTGAACATATTAGAATCTTCGGGTGCGTAGCTCACATGAAAGTACATGGTGCAAACTTAAAGAAACTAGACAACAGAAGTAAAACAGTTATCTACCTTGGAAAAGAAGCAGGTACAAAGGCGTTCAGGCTGTATAATCCTGAAACAAAAGGCATCTATGTAAGCCGCGATGTAGTATTCGAAGAAGGAGAGTCCTGGAACTGGTCAGAAGAAACTGAGGAAACAACACGGCTGGGATCATTTACTGTGGCCACAAATTTTTCAGAAATATCAAGTGAAGGTCATGAAACATGGGAAGAAAATGACAACTCAAGTACAAGATTGTCAACTTCAAGTAATAACCTCAGTAACACCACTGTAAGTGAAGTACAAAGCCCAAATGTAACTAGGTCAGCCTTTGAGAGAGAAATATCAACGGGGGGCACCTCAAACAGGTCCATATCGAGCTCAGATTCTGATGAAGGACCTCAAAGGTACAGGCCACTGACTGAAATTTACGGTGAAACCGAACCCATTGATTTGGACATTGAAGAATTATATCTAATGGGGTTAGATGAGCCAGCAAATTACACTCAAGAGGCCAGGGGAGCTGAATGGAAAAGGGCTATGGAAATTGAAATGGACGCAGTAGAGAAAAATGGAACCTGGGAGTTAACAGAGCTGCCTCGAGGTCGAAAACCCATTGATCTGAAATGGATATACAAGATTAAGCGGGATGCAAACGGAAATATTATTAAGCACAAGGCAAGGATTGTAGCCAAAGGATATGTGCAGAGACAAGGCATAGACTTCGATGAAGTGTTTGCACCAGTCACGCGAATTGAGACAATACGCTTGTTACTTGCTCTTGCTGCAAAAGGGAACTGGGAGGTCCATCATCTTGACGTCAAAACAGCATTCTTAAACGGGAAATTAAGGAAGAGGTTTATGTTAGGCAACCCGAAGGCTTTATCAAACCAGGACAAGAGCATCTCGTTTACAGACTTTTTAAAGCTCTATATGGCCTTCGTCAAGCTCCCAGGGCTTGGTACTCGAAATTAAATAAATGTTTGGAGGCATTGGGTTTTGTCAGGTGTGCTTATGAGCAGGCTGTATACACAAAAAGTGTGGGAAAGGAAGTGACAATAATTGGCGTCTATGTCGATGATATTCTTATAACAGGAGCAAGTGTTGCAGCTATCATCGAGTTCAAGGAACAAATGGCAAGTAAGTTTGATATGTGTGATTTAGGGAAGCTAACCTACTATCTTGGTATTGAAGTTGAACAGGGAAATGGATATATCCAGCTTAAACAGATGGGGTACGCAAAAAAAAAATCTCAACAAAGCTGGTATGTTGCACTGCAACCCGACCAAAGTCCCAATGCATCCCAAGGAAATCATTACCAAAGACGAAGGCGGAAAGGAAGTTAACTCCACTGAGTTTAAAAGTATAATTAGAGGTTTGAGATATCTTGTCCACACCAGACCTGATATAGCGTATTCTGTGGGCATTGTGAGTAGGTTTATGGAAAAGCCAACTCTTCTACATCAGGCTGCTGCAAAATGTATTTTACGTTATGTAAAAGGGACATTGGACTTCGGTTTAATCTACTCACGAGACAACGAAAATGAAGTTCTGATCGTTTACTCAGACAGTGATCTTGCTGGTAATGTGGAAGATAGAAAAAGCACCGGGGGGATGGTTTTCTATCTCAACAAAAGCTTAATAACATGGGCCTCACAGAAACAAAAATGCGTGGCACTCTCATCTTGCGAGGCCGAGTTCATGGCGGCTACTGCAGCTGGCTTATCAGGCCATCTGGTTACGGAAGCTGTTAACTCGGGTTACTGAACAAAACATTGGCCCAAGTAACGTTGTTCATTGACAACAAATCCGCAATAGACCTGGCCAAAAATCCAGTGTTTCACGGCAGAAGCAAACACATAGACATTCGGTATCATTTCATACGTGAATGTGTAGAGAATGGGGAAATAATTGTGAAACACGTGTGTACTGAAGAACAAAGAGCTGATTCTCTCACCAAAGCACTGACTTCTGTTAAGTTTGAAACTATGAGAGATTTACTTGGAGTAAAGAAATGTGTTCAGACAAGTTCAGATTAAGGGGGAGTTTGTTGGGATTTAATCTTAACTTGTCTTTAGACATGATCATTAGAGAATAGCTATTAGTTTAGTATGTATATTGATGCTGTCCGAGTCTTCAGCTTCTGGTGAGCATAATACTGGTCGTGGAGAAAAGACAGGAGCATTACAAAAATAAGGTGTTAATGTTTGAGTTTATTTAGGACTTTCAGTTTTTAGATCCTAGTTTGTAGGAGTCACTCTCTTGTTTGTTTTCTTTTATATATTGTAACCGTTTGAACGTAACAATAATTAAGAAGTTCAGCAAAACACTTGTTTTCTCCAGTTTATACACAAACACATATAAATATATATTATATATTAGTGCATTGTGACAACATCTTAAACCTTAAATCTAATAAACATGGTTAACAATATGGAAATTAAAATTAATCTAAATTTAAAATAAATAAGAAAATAGTAGAGATGATAGAAACATTATAATTTTCCTGGTATGCTGGTGGATTATAGAGTGTTGTATACATGTATTTCTCAATACATGGAGGCTCTAATTTTTTATAATGTATTACTTTGCAATGAAGAAATTTGATCAAAATTAAAGAGTGGTTATTAATTAGAGAGACACATTGTGTTCAATTTTGTTTTACTTACACATATTTTTCAACAAATCAATTCTATGTTAAAATCCTTTTTATCCATATAATTAACAAATTAAGTGCTACTGGCGGATACTTGAATCTGGAACATGATGAAAAGGAGAAAATAAAGTGTACCAAAGTTGTTTAAGTTGTAAAAGAGAACTTTAATCGTTGTATCAATAAATCTCCATTCCAACCTATCTAATGCCATAAAATATCAATTCTTAACCCAGCCACGCCCTTTTTTCCCTTGTGACTTCAAATGCAATCACTGTATTATGAACTAATAGCCTCCCTTCATTAAAAGCACTCTGTTTGTTAGACACTGTCTAGATTAAACATAGTTTGAACTTATTCACCACCACCTTCGACAGTATGCGCATCAGAACATTATAAAGATAGATAGGTCGAAGATCTTCCATATGTTTCAGTTGTTTAACCTTAGGAATAAGACATACAAGCCTACGATTTAGTTCCCTTGGCCCATGTGGTGTATCAAAGAAAATCTGACAAAATAGAACAACATATCTTTTAAAAATATTTCAATACGTTTGAAAAATGCTGGGTTCGACCCATGTGGATCTAGTGACTTGTATTGATGCATGAAAAAGACTACATTCTTAACTTCCTCCTCCCTAATAGGTAACATGACCTAGTGATTGTGAAATAATAATTAAAAAAAGTTTGCAAAAAGGGTAAAATTTGACACGACCTTAATCTAATAACCATATATCAAACAAAACGGTAAAATTTAACATAAATTTAAACAACTTACCTGAGCAAAAACAAAACAATGTAAAGCCATAGGGAAAAACATATGTGTGTGTACTATCCAACTAAATCATAGTGGAAGACATGTAGATGTGGAGTCTATAACAAGGAATATCATATATGCATGTCCCATAATTACAATATACCTTTTTGTCTTGTCGTGGTTTCAGTATTTTTGTTTATAACTATGAGAAAAAGCAAAAGCGACCAAATCGAGATGCTCCTCCAAGACTCTGATGTTTTACCTTGAGGAGAAGATGTTTTTTTGATGAGTCGATTTGATCCAAGTTTGTGGAGAAACCACCCTGCAAAGAGAAAGTCAGGTACCGGGTTTTGTAAATAACAATCTGAGAATCTCAGATTGTAATTTAATTTAATTCCTTATCACCAAATGATAAGGAGTTGTAAAAAAAAGCATAAAATGTTTTACCTATCCAAGGGAATCCATGTTATAAAAGATGGCAACCTTTCCACTTTTGCTAACTTGATACATTTCCCTGTAGTAGGTAGCAAGGTCATAGTTGTAGATCAATGTCCTCCACCAATACTATAGATGTTATTTTCTTCGTTATTTGTATTAATAACATATCTCCTCTCCGTCCTTGAACTATTCTTGTTATCGACACTTGTGGTATCTCTTCTTTCAAGACATTTGTTCTCACTTCCCGTAGCTCTGGTCATCTTCTCACAATTTTCTTTTATCTTTTTCTAAAATGAAACGAGTCAAAAAAATTATAAGATGTGAATTATAATAACACTTGCTTAATTGATTCTTAATAAACAATTATACAAACACCTTTATATGACCTAGGCGATTGGACACAAGTTTTTTATTTAACGATTCAATATATAATAAAACATCTGAAAGTATTGAATTTCTTCTTTGTAGTACTTCATTCTATAAAGATTAACAAACTATCAGAAGACCGAGCAAACAAAAAGTCCAAAATACAAATTCTACTATTACAACCACAAGTGATACCTTAAAATTTCATACCACTGTCATTCCAAACAATTCCCAATACAACTCAGAACTGATAATAAGACACGATTGACACATAAACATGATTTAATAAAGATCCCAAACACAAAATAACATAGAAAGAGAAAAGCAAGGAGGTAAATTAAACAATAATTAACAATAATTGACCAAATTTAATCTTCTACTAAATTAAATTTAGTGAATTGAAAGAACTTTAGGAAAGATGATTTGGGGAAAAAATATATTCCGTTCAAGGTTTAATCTTTTCCGAGATTTAATCTTCTTGGAGCTTTAGTCTTTACAAAGATTTAATATTCAGTGTTTGAGAGAAATATTTCAGCAAAGATTTAATCTTTCGCCGCAGTGGAGATTGTTTGACAGTCCGTGTTTTTTATATTATTTAATTGACAGCCGGGAAAACAATTTCAGCAAGCCCGCTCACAAGTTTTGAACAAGACCGCCTAACTTTTGGGCCCAAATCTCTGATATACTGTAACGATTATATAATGTATTGCAATAACATATATTTGTAACTACCTCGAAATTTTGTTGATTCAGTTGCAATGTTTTTAAAATCCCTTGCAATAGACATGAAATCACCTTTCAACCACAACATTTTTTAGATAGTTTTTAGAAATCTGGTTGCGAAAGCAATTCTATGGTATAGTGAACTAAACCTTGTATAACCATTATTCTTTAATACCTGATTCTCCAACAGGCTGGAAGTTATTCCTCATACATACCCTGATATACTCTGGTGATATTTATGAATTGCTTTATGCTCTGAAATAAATGTTTTATCAACGTTAATTATGATTCTGTTTTATTGAATTACAATATTTATCATGTTGAATTGTTATAGAAATAGATAGCGTTCTAAATATGGAACATATTCGTGGTCAGACCAGATTGGTGGTCATATTAGGCCAATGTGTGCCTTGGATCCAGTATAGAGAACAGAGCTGTGTGCCTTAATCGGGTTAGTGTGTCACTGATCAGCAGCCTAACCTTGGTTTTAAACTTAAAAATGAATATCCAATTCTAATAATTGCTTAACAAGGAACTTGATTCCTATGAATCATTTCAATTGATCATTGTTTACACTCAGTTATTGTTATATATTATAACTTGCTGAGCTAGTTAGCTCACCCTTGTGAATCTATTTACGTTATTCTATAGTTAAAATGGAAATTATTGGTAATGAGGACCCCCCCAGTCCAGTATACGATCTAAGATTCCAGGTTGAGTAGGATCGAGCTAGTTTGAGTTATGCAAGTTTCTAAGAATGATTTCATTTTCAGTTGTAAGTTAAACTAGTTGGGATTTGGTATGATGTAATAAAAGTCAAGGTTGTGGCTGGTTTTCATACTTTAACCTGTTGTGACTGTGCTTGCGTAAATAACGGTAATTGCATATAATATTTCATATACAGGTTTATATAATATATGTGTTGTGAACCCCAAACTTCTTACCTGGGTTTGGAGGGCGTCACAACCACCATCTCCGAAGCTAAATCAACTCATAATATTACCTAATATACAACCAGTGCTACCCCTAAAGCTACTAGAAATGCTACCATAAATTGTCACTACTAAGACTAACCAATATAACATCAATGCTACCACCTGTAATACCATAATTAAACTGGCCATAAATGGAACTGCTTAAGCTAGCACGAACTTTAACACTAACACTAATAATACAACCACTAAGCTACCAATAGGACCACTAAGCTACCACCAATGCCATTACTAAGACTAACCAATATTACATCAATGCTACCACCTGTAATACCATAATTAAACTGGCCATAAATGGAACTGCTTAAGGTAGCACGAAGTTTAAAACCAACACCAATAATACCACTACCAATTCCCCTGCAAATATTACCCCTTTCAATGCTACCAATTGCACTAATAAGAGCACCAGGACCAATGGCACCATCAATGCCAGCAAATCCACTACTAATATTATCGTTTCTGGTACCACCAATGTATCCACTAAAGATGCTAGTCATGCTGCCACCAATCCCACTATTAAAACTACCCAATATACCACCAATGCTACTATCACTTATGCCATTATAAAAATTACCACCAATGATACTCCTTAAGTTAACACGAACTTCACCACCAACAATCCCACCACCAATTCCACTCCTAAGATTACGACTACTAGTGCCACCAATTGGACTAGTAAAATTACCATCACCAGTGACACCGCCAACAATATTACTACTGGAATTAAGAAAAACCAAAACTCTATACTTTTCAAATAGTTACGGATCTATAGAAGTTACTAAGCAACATGTTCTAGTGAGGCTGAAAATGGCGACCCTACCAATTCATGTATTGAAAATATAAGTTCTTCCAACACTAAAAAATTTCCCAAACAAAGGCTACATCTCTAAGTAAGAAATCTCATTTTCAACCATGTGTGTTGTGAAATGAACTTAAAAAGTGATGGGGCTTCGTGAGATGGGAAACTCCTAATATAAGTAAACTTCGTGTTTAATTAGGTCAACAAAGAGTAATTTAGAGTTGTTTGTCTTATATACATTAGAAAAAAAATACACCCCATATAGATCCACTTGTACTATCTACATTTATATTAATAATATATATTGGCATGGTAAAAGTTAAAGAATAATAAAGAAACGTGACACCGTACATTGATGAAAAGAAAGGGAAGGCACTTGGAGCATTTTCTTCATTGTTTTGGAACTTGTTGCAAGTAGCAAGAAAAATATAATTCCTGTGAAAATGTCTCTAAAGTAAGGTTATACATAAACATAAAATAAATTTAATAGTATAATTCAACAGATATGAACATAAAATAAAAATAATGTGTGGGCTTCTTTTTTATAAATTTTCATTTTTTTCATATATCATGTATTTGATTATTTATGAGGAACAAAAAAAAATGACTACAAATATAATTGTTTTTTTCTAACCTTGACATATAATCTTGAAAGGATAATTCTTGACATAAAGGTCATGTAAAAACAAATACAAGTGACATTGCCATGTAAATCTACATACATATATACAAGGAAAATGGGATACTTATTTTAGTGTTTAATTTCTACCAAAAGTTTGTGCAAATAACACATATGAAAAGAAAATGAAGAGTCAGGGAAATATAAATTATTACCTTAACTTTGTTAAACAACATCAATTCATGATAACCTGTAAACCTTATCCACTTAGTCCTCCAGGAATTCATTTGATTAGTCCTCCACCAATTCATTTGGAAATGTGTTTAACTTTAGAGAACCAAAACACTCTTTCATAGAAAATACAAATAACTCCAAAACACTATTTCATAGCCATGTACAAATTCATTTTGTTTGTAAGGCGGCGGGCTTGTGCTCATATTGGGTTTTACCTACCTTTTTAATCTTATATTTTGCAGGCCCAATTGTATATCATGGGTTTCAATGGGCCCAATTTATTTTAAATTATTTTTTTATCTTAGTATCAATTTCGTATTACAATTTCAAATTTTTTCTTTTTGTAAAAATATAATTTAACAAAGTCTGCTCCATGTATTATACAAACTAATTGGGTGTTGATTTACAAACATAAGTAAACAAGCATTCATTTAATTTATTTTGTATTGTAAATAAAAGGAGATTCTATAAATTAAGTGGTAAGAATTGTAGAAAAAACTTAACTACAAATAATATTTTCTCAAAATTTTTAAATTTTATTTAGTGAAGTTATATATAAATTCCCTACTGACCTCAACTAATAAACCATAAAAAATTTGAAAAACCGATCTTAAGAAAGCCATATTTAAAAAGGCCCGAAGCTTCCTGAACATATATTTTATTATAAAACTTTGCTTCTCTCCTAAAGAGAAAAAACTTGGATTTACTCAAATTTGGAATTTTGAAAATATCAAAATAATTTTTTTGATAGTTTTATTTTTCATCCAATTTTTTACACTAAAATATTTTGGGATAAAATTCTAAATCGGAAAAAATTCTACACATCTTTAATATATTTAAAGAAAATTTAACAAATGTACATTATTTTTCGAAGAAATGAAAAGTAATAAAATTAAGTTTTTTACATATATCTAATTCAGATGGGTTGTAATTTGCGCCATTCTTGGGCCTCAAAATTTTTTATAAAATCCAAATTCATTAGTTTTTTAGAAAAATCGATTTGATCCAAATTCTAAATATGTAAATCTATTAAGCCACCCTTAACACTATTTAATATATTATTATTCAAATTATTAAATATTTGTCTTTTAAGTTGAAATGAACATTTATCTTTTTTAGTTGAAATAAATTAGTCAATTAAAATATAATTATTATGTTCTCACTGTGGCTTATAGGCTTTCTATTCTACCAAAATTTTATTTTTGTTTGCTAATACAACCTATAATATTTCTCACTTTGTAAGTCAAGAGTTATTATTACTATTTAAGCAAGCAAAATAACTTCTAATTGGATTTATATTCTTGAACCTAGATAATCCATCAAGAAACTAACAATTCATATTTTCAATAGAATTACTCACACCAAAATTCAAGACTTGTTCCACTAAAAACAAGTCCTAACAACACTTTAAATACTCATTTAAATTTGATAAAATTTATATAAAAATAAGTCAACAAAAAAAGATGTAAATCAATGCAAGAAGTAGTGTTTAAGATATAGTAAGTCTACTATAGACCACGGCAGATGAAGCATGTTTTTTACATAGTATTGAGCATAAAATGATTTAGGAATAATAGTTGGTGCCATCACTATTGGGGAATTCAGAGGATGGAATTATTGTCATGTTGTTCTCCAAGTATGCAGAAGGAGCACTAACCCCACTTCCAAGTTGTACCAAGTAACCAACATCCTTAAGAATCATCTCCATACCAGTAAGACAACCTATCACTTGCAACTACAAAAAACACCCCTAAGTTTATAGTAGAATATTTATAAATATTTCATTGTTTTTCGAAATGGTTAGTAAGAGGTAAATAGAGAGAAAATATTTATAACTTTTCTAGTTTATGAGTGATTGTGTGGTCTTAGCAAAAGGAAGTAGGATACAAGGTTATGGCTCATATTATGAATTTGACATATTTTTGTTAAAGCTTCTCAAAGAGAATTGAGGAACTAACATATTTTACTATTAATCTTGTCTCTGGTCAATATGTAGATGCAACAAAATCTATAATATTGAATATAAGAAATGACAATATACCTCATTTAGATTTCTCACATGATCTATCCTTGAATCCTTTCATGCTACTTTATTAAGTCCAAGCCATAAGATCCAGTTGTATCATTCTATGCCCTTCTAATAACTTCTCAACTATAAATGTAAGCAGGTACCATAACCGCACTAACAATATGACTAATATGACTAAACTGTTCATCTTTCTCACTGCAGTTTTTCAGCCCCCAGGCCTCCACAACAAACGTGTGATATGAACATATAGTCACACAATATCCAAAAATGTAAAACAGAGATGAGCACAGAATAATCCGATTCTTAAAATTTTGTAAGCAATTAGATGATGAAATAAAAATCGACTACAATTAAAATCATTGCACTTGTAATGCTTAAATCATCTATAAATTGAACTGGTTTGTAATATTTACATTGTATCTACAAATAATGGTTTCAACATGTTTCTACTTTCTATGCATCTCACAAAGAATACATAATCAAACAAAAAATATTTCCAGTGTTTTGCTTAAGCTGCATATAAGAATAAAGCATTGAACTTGTTGTTGTTGCAAGGGGAGTGTGCCTTGCTATCACGTTATCAAGTCTTTCCTCAAATATTAGATCAAGTGATGCCTCAGACGAGATAAAAGTTGAATGGAACGAGTACAAAATCTCGTGTTCAATTTGTTTCACATTTTTGGCTCTCATTACATAAGCAACCATGACTTCTTGTTTATATATAAAAATAATATATAAGACTCTGTGTTAGGAGGGTTAGCAGGGTCAGATATATTTCAACATATAAAATGAAATCAATAATTATTTTAGTTTGTTAGAATCAAGAATATATGATCACATTTTGTGTAATACAACTTATGTATTATAGCCACTATGAGATATTGTCGCGTCTTAACTTTTGCACATAAAATTATATAATAACGCTATGTCATCTCGTAGAAATATATAAAAACACTTTCCAAGATAATCAAAAATTAATAACTTTCCGTTTGTCATCAATATCACAAACACCAAGAAAATGCTTGATATGATAAGGTTTTCTCCAAAAACTTTATCAAAATATCCCCAATTTATTTAAGTTCCTCTATAAGAGAATGGTAATGTGTGATATGATAGCTGAGTAATGGTATTTGATTTCTTAAACCTTAAATCTAATAAACATGGTTAACAATATGGAAATTAAATTAATCTAAATTTAAAATAAATAAGAAAATAGTAGAGATGATAGATACATTACAATTTTCCTGGTATTCTGGTAGATTATAGAGGATTATAGAATGTTGTATACATGTATGTCTCAATACATGGAGGCTCTAATTTTTTATAATGTAGTACTTTGCAATGGAGAAATTTGATCAAAATTAAAGAGTGGTTATTAATTAGAGAGACACATTGTGTTCAATTTAGTTTTACTTAAACATATTTCTCAACAAATCAATTCTATGTTAAAATCCTTTTTATCCATATAATTAACAAATTGAGTTCTTGTGTCGGATACTTAAATCTGGTACATGGTAAAAAGGAGAAAATAAAGTGTACCAAAGTTTTTTAAGTTGTAAAAGAGAAGTTTAATCGTTATATCAATAAATCTCCATTCCAACCTATCTTATGCCTTAAAATATCAATTCTTAACCCAGCAACACCCTTTTTTCCCTTGTGACTTCAAATGCAATCATTGTATTATGAGCTTATAGCCTCCCTTCATTAAAGTGTCTAGATTAAACATAGTTTGAACTTATTCACCACCACCTTCGACAGTATGCGCATCAGAACATTATAAAAATAGATAGGTCGAAGATCTTCCATATGTTTCAGTTGTTTAACCTTAGGAATAAGACATACAAGCCTACGATTTAGTTCCCTTGGCCCATGTTGTGTATCAAAGAAAATCTGACAAAATAGAACAATATATCTTTTAAAAATATTTCAATACGTTTGAAAAATGCCGGGTTCGACCCATGTGGATCTAGTGACTTGTATTGATGCATGAACAAGACTACATTCTTAACTTCCTCCTCCCTAATACGTACTATGACCTAGTGATTGTGAAATAATAATTAAAAAAAGTTTGCAAAAAGGGTAAAATTTGACACGACCTTAATCAAATAACCATATATCAAACAAAACGGTAAAATTTGACATAAATTTAAACAACTTACCCGAGCAGAAACAAAACCATGTAAAGCCATAGGAAAAAATATATGTGTGTGTACTATCCAACTAAATCATTGTGGAAGACATATAGATGTGGAGGCCATAACAAGGAATATCAGATATGCTTGTCCCATAATTACAATATACCTATTTGTCTTGTTGTGGTTTCGGTATTTTTGTTTATAACTATGAGCCAAAGCCAAAGCGACCAAATCGAGATGTTCCTCCAGACTCTGATATTTTACCTTGAGCAGAAGATGCTTTTTTGATGAGTCAATTTGATCTAAGTTTGATCTAAGTCAGGTAGAGGGATTTGTAAATAACAATTTGATAATCTCATGTTGAAATTTAATTTAATTCCTTATCACCAAATGATAAGGAGTTGTCAAAAAACAGCACAAAATGTTTTACCTATCCAAGGGAATCCATGTTATAAAAGATGGCACCCTTTCCACTTTTTCTAAGTTGATACATTTCCCTGTAGTAGGTAGCAAGGTCATAGTTGCAAAGCAATGTCCTCCACCAATACTATAGATGCCATTTTCTTCGTTATATGTATTAATAACATATCGCCTCTCCGTCCTTGAACTATTCTTGTTATCGACACTTGTGGTATCTCTTCTTTCAACACATTTATTCTCACTTCCCGTAGCTCGGGTCATCTTATCACAATTTTCTTTTATCTTTTTCTAAAATGAAACCAGTAAAAAAAACTATAAGATGTGAATTATAATAACACTTGCTTAATTGATTCTTAATAAACAATTATACAAACACCTTTATATGACCTAGGCGATTGGACACAAGTGTTTTATTTAACGAGTCAATATATATTAAAACATCTGAAAGTATTGAATTTCTTCTTTGTAGTACTTCATTCTATAAAGATTAACAAACTATCAGAACATGGAGCAAACAAAAAGTCCAAAATACAAATTCTACTTTTAAAACGACAAGTGATACCTTAAAATTTCATACCACTGTCATTCCAAACAAATCCCAATACAACTCAGAACTGATAATAAGACACGATTGACACATAAACATGATTTAATAAATAAACCCTAATTAACACATAGTGTAACATCCATAAAAGATCCCAAACACAGAATAACATAGAAACAGAAAAGCAAGGAGGTAAATTAAACAATAATTAACAATAATCGACCAAATTTAATCTTCTCCTAAATTAAATTTAGTGAATTCAAAGAGCTTTAGGAAAGATGATTTGGGGAAAAAAATACATTTCGTTCAAGGTTTAATCTTTTCCGAGATTTAATCTTTTTGGAGCTTTAGCCTTTACAAAGATTTAATATTCAGTGTTTAAGAGAAATATTTCAGCAAAGATTTAATCTTTCACCGCAGTGGAGATTGTTTGACAGTCTGTGTTTTTTTATATTATTTAATTGACAGTCGGGAAAAGAATTTCAGCAAGCCCGCTCACAAGTTTTGAACAAGACCGCCTAACTTTTGGGCCCAAATCTATGATCTACTGTAACGATTATATAATGTATTACAATAACATGTATTTGTAACGACCTCGAAATTTTGTTGATTCAGCTAAAATGTTCTTAAAATCCCTTGCAATAGACATGAAATCACCTTTCAACAACAACGTTTTTTGGATAGTTTTAAAAATCTAGTTGCGAAAGCAATTCTATGGTATAGTGAACTAAACCTTGTATAACCATTATTCATCTAATACCTGATTCTCCTATAGGCTGGAAGTTATTCCTCATACATACCCTGATATACTCTGGTGATATTTATGTATTACTTTATGCTCTGAAATAAATATTTATCATGTTGAATTGTTATAGAATTGGATTGGTTTCTAAATATGGAACAGATTCGTGGTCAGACCTGATTGGTGGTCATATTAGGCCAATGTGTGCCTTGGATCCAGTATAGAGAACAGAGTTGTGTGCCTTAATCGAGTTAGTGTGTCACTGATCAGCATCCTAACCTTGGTTTTAAACTTAAAAATGAATATCCAATTCTAATAATTGCTTAACAAGGAACTTGATTCCTATGAATCATTTCAATTGATCATTGTTAACACCCAGTTATTGTTATTATAACTTGCTGAGCTAGTTAGCTCACCCTTGTGAATCTGTTTAAATCATTCTACAGTTAAAATGGAAATTATTGGTAACGAGGATCCCCAGTCTAGCATGCGATCTAGGATTTCGGGTTGAGTTGGAACGAGCTAGTTTAAGTTATGCAAGTTTGTAAGAATGATTTCATTTTCAGTTGTAAGTTAAACTAGTTGGGATTTAGTATGACGTAATAACTTCTTACTCGGGTTTTGAGGGCGTCACAACCACCATCTCTGAAGCTAAATTAACTACTAATAGTACCTAATATACAACCAGTACTACCACTAAAGCTACCAACAATGCTACCATAAATTGCCACAACTAAGACTAACCAATATAACATCAATGCTACCACCTGTAATACCATAATTAAACTGGCCATAAATGGAACTGCTTAAGTTAGCACGAACTTCAACACCAACACCAATAATACCACCACTAAGCTACCAATACGACCACTAAGCTACCACCAATGCCACCACCAATGCCACTAATAAGACTAACCAATATAACATCAAAGCTACCACCTGTAATACCATAATTAAACTGGCCATAAATGGAACTGCTTAAGCTAGCACAAACTTTAACACCAATACCAATAATACCACCACCAATTCTCCTGCAAAGATTACCGCTTTCAATGACACCAATTGCACTAATAAGAGCACCCGGACCAATGGCACCATCAATGCCAGCAAATCCACTACTAATATTATCGTTTCTGGTACCACCAGTGTAACCACTAAAGATGCTAGTCATGCTGCCACCAATCCCACTTTTAAAACTACCCATTATACCACTAATGCTACTACCACTAATGCCATTATTAAAGTTACCACCAATGATACTTTTTAAGTTAGCACGAACTTCACCACCAACAATCCCACCACTAATTCCACTCCTAAGATTACGACTACTAGTGCCACCAATTGGACTAGTAAAATTACCATCACCAGTGACACCGCCAATAATATTACTACTGGATTAAAGAAAAACCATAACTCTATACTTTTCAAATAGTTACGGATCTATAGAAGTTACTAAGCAACGGGTTCTAGTGAGGCTGAAAATGGTGACCCTACCTATTCATGTATTGAAAATATAAGTTCTTCCAACACTAAAAAATTTCCCAAACAAAGCCTACATCTCTATCAAGTAAGAAATCTCATTTTCAACCATGTGTGTTGTGAAATGAAGTTAAAAAGTGATGGGGCTTCGTGAGATGGGAAACTCCGAATATAAGTAAACTTCGTGTTTTATTAGGTCAACAAAGAGTAATTTAGAGTTGTTTGTCATATATACATTAGGAAAAAAAAAACACCCCACATAGATCCACTTGTACTATCTGCATTTATATTAATAATATATATTGGCATGGTAAAAGTTAAAGAATAACAAAGAAACCTTATACCGTATATTGATGAAGAGAAAGGGAAGGTACTTGGAGCATTTTCTTCATTATTTTCGGAAATTATTGAAAGTAGTAAGAAAAATATAATTCGTGTGAAAATATCTCTAAAGTAAGGTCATACATAAACATAAAATAAATTTAATAGTATAATTCAACAAATATGAACATAAAATATAAATAATATGTGGGCTTCTTTTCTATAAATTTTCTTTTTTTCATATATCATGTATATGATTATTTATGAGGAACAAAAAAAATTAATACAAATGTAACTGACTTTTTTTCTAACCGTGACATATAATCTTGAAAGGATAATTCTTGACATAGAGGTCATGTAAAAACAAATACAAGTGACATTCCTTTTAAATCTACATACATATATACAAGGAAAATGGGATACTTATTTTAGTGTTTGATTTCTACCAAAAGTTTATGCAAATAACACATATGAAAAGAAAATGAAGAAACGGGGAAATATAAATTATTACCTTAACTTTGTTAAACAACATCAATTCATGATAACTCGTAAACCTTATCCACTTAGTCCTCCACCAATTCATTTGGTTAGTCCTCCACCAATTCATTTGGAGATGTGTTTAACCTTAGAGCACCAAAACACTTTTTTCATAGAAAAAACAAATAACTCCAAAACACTATTTCATGGCCTATTTCATAGCCATGTACAAATTCATTTTGTTTGTAAGGAGGCGGCTTGTGCTGATATTAAGGTTTTACCTACCTTTTTAATATGATATTAGGGTTTTACCTACCTTTTTAATATCCTATATTTTGCAGGCCCAATTGTATATCATGGGTTTCAATGGGCCCAAATTAGTTTAAATTGTTTTTTATCTTACTATCAATTTCTTATTACAAATTCAATTTTTTTCTTTTTATAAAAATATAATTTAACGAAGTCTGCTCCATGTATTATACAAACTAATTGGGTGTTGATTTACAACCATAAGTAAACAAGCATTACTCAAATTTATTTTTTATTGTAAATAAAATGAGATTCTATAAATTAAGTGGTAAGCATTGTATAAAAAACTTAACTAAAAATGATATTTTCTCGAAAATTTTAAATTTTATTTAGTGAAATTATATATTAATTCCCTACTCACCTCAACTAAGAATAATATTTGTACTACTACAACCCTAACTAAGAATAATAGAAGTACTACTATCATACATTCAAGTCTTAAAAACGTGTCACAATAATTCAGATATTATTGGTCATGTAAAAATTAATATTACCATGACAACATTTAATCAAATTAAATTTCTAGAGGTATAAGATAGCATACCAAATTTTTGACAATACAATTTTTAAAAATATTTACTAATTGCTATGTTTATTTAAACATAGGAATTAAAATGAACCATAATATGATTGTAGATTTTTATTTTATTCTTAGTCAATTTGATTTAAACATGTAAAATGACAATATATTGTGGGTAACACTACATATACCATATTCATTCACTGGTTGATTGGAAAAAATATAAATTGGGAAGAAATTGAATGAGAAATGCACTGATAGTGTCTAAGTATAAAAGTTATTTGACTTGACCATATGTACTTTAACATAATTATAATGAAGATTTTTAATATTTTCAATTCTAATGAAATTTATTATTTAAAACAATGCTTATATTTATAAACTTGTTTTGTAACTCAAAATTTTCAATAGACAAGTTTTCCAACAAATTTTGGGTCTTTTCACAAGGTGGGTATGAAATGCAAAAAGAACATTATTTTGTCAAATATGTAGCAAAATATAATTCAGTTATTTTTTTAAGATGAATAAAAAAGATACGTACAAAAATTATTTCTAGAATTTCCTTTTTTGAATAAAATTATTAATATTAAACTTTAATTCAAAAAAATAATTATTTTAAAAAGATATGTAAAATTATTAATTTTACATGAACAAAGTTCAAAAAACATGTATTATGGGATGAAGTATATCCTAGTAAGTTTGGCCTAAGATTTTAAGTAATTCATCATTTATATTGACTTTGGTATGAAATGACTATTATCATTTACATTACTTATATTTTGTACTCCCCATTTTTTATAGTTCTTTGAGTAATTTTAATCAAAATTAGTTATTTGAATAAACATTTCTTTCCTTGCAAATATTTTAAGAAAATATAGAAAACTTATAAGATCACCAAATTCCGAGAAAAACTATTAAAAAAGGAGATCAAAATTTAAATTCAAAGTTTGTCAAATCCCAGAACATACCTCAATTTTTGTCCAAAGGCGGAACGTACCCATGTCGGTGGGAATTGAATTCTGATTTCCTGAAAATTAAAAAATGGCTTATAAACCTTCAAAAAAATTGGTGTCAAAAGTTGATGATATTAGTATATAACTATCACATTTTTTCCATTAGTATTTCATATGAGAGTTTAACAAAAATGACCTCATGAGTATTTATTGATGAATACTTCTCATCAACATTGTTCATATTAGTATTTTTTTGATATTATAGCATATGTATTAGGATTCCTTATTGATTTTATCTTTATATTGATTGTCTAAGTGTGCAGTATATAAGCACAAATTAGGTTAACACTAGTAGGTTAAAACTGGTGCATTTATTTTATCATACACATAACCTACAAGCTCTCAAGATATTTGCTCATCTTGAGCTAGAGAATTTTTTAATAAGTTTTTATTCAATAATATAAAAACTATTCTTCATTATTGAGTACATAATTGGATTTGATTGTTATAATTATATTGACCCCCTCTATAGGTAATTAAAGGCCTAAAAATTGATATCAAAGTTTGGTGTTTATATAAAATCACTTTAAGATCCACAAGCAGATAATGAAACTCAACAAAATGTGCCGTCACCATTAGCCATAAACCAAATCAAAAACAATATGAACAGATATGAAACCCTCAAATTTCCAATCTTGAAAATTAATGAATATCATTTCTGTAAAGTCGAGATGACTATATGTCTGCAGGTAACACATCTTGAATACTAGAAGGGATTTATGATGGACCTCATTAGCCCATGAAACTGGTTGTTGCTATTTGTGGTCAAGAAAAAAATGGAAAAGTTGGACATTTTTGCATAACAATCTAGACAGTGTGATGTCCCCTAGGTTTATTGGATGCAAAACAACCAAGGAAATTTGAGCCACTTTGGTGGTTAAGTGTAAGGCAGAACCGCTATCAAGAAGATTCGAAGGACAATAATCAATCACCAGTATGAGCACTTATGAGCACTTTGACTCAAAAGTTGATGAGTCTTTGTTTGAAATCCATGATAGATTTCAGAAATTGTTGAATGATTTGTCACTTGTTGACATAGAGTATGATCCAGCAGATTCAAACTTGAAGGTTCTTCTTGCACTTCCCCAAAAGTGTGACTTGAAAGATATATCAATAAGGGATAACTATGATCTTGAAGACACATCCCTAGTTAAGATATATGGAATTCTGAAAACTAATGACCAGGAGATGGAGTAGAAAAGTAAGATGAAATGCAAACAAGACATGTTTCTCTCACGGTAGAGGAAAAACAAGAGAGAAATTTGCAAGAAATAGCCATTTCAAAATGAAAGGCCATGATTTTATAGGCTGACACTTTATAGGCTGACACTGAGTCTCAAATACTCATGATGGCTTTCAAAATTATTCAGGAAGTAAAATTTGTAAAACCCCAACTTTTCAGAAAATAGTTATACTTAAATATTCACCTAAAACTCCAAATTAAATCCATAATAAGAATAAGTTTCTAGTTTTTCATAAATTTCTAAAATCCCAGACAGAAATAAAATCATCTAAGCTGAAAATAAAGCAAATCTTGGGAGAAGCAGCTCCAATATAAACATAATCACTAAAATATTGTTACAAAGCATCCACCTTTAAGATGTCGCAAAAGCTAAGCACCTGAAAATAATTTGTGAGTAATGAGCCAAGAGCCCAGCAAGAAAACATTTCTACACTAGTGGATCAAGTATCATAATTTTATAAAACAAAAATAATTTTCCAAAATCCATGTGACATAAGATATAAAATTCCACAGCTGGCTAAGGCCACAAATACCTGGTGACACACTATCAAAAGTTCATAATTTCTGTAAAAAATGTGTGCAATTACTAACAGGTTCATAAGTCAGAGCTCACTGACAATTCTTATTTGTAAAACAGGGTACTTGATCCTTAAATTTTAAAACAAAAGCAGTACAAAAATATTTAAAAGATTTTAAAATAAATAAAGTGTAAAGAGTTAACTTACCTTAATATAATAATCAGAATGTTAACATGTACATGCCACTAAGCTAACCACACTTTAACTTTATAAAGCTTAACCCATAATAACAATTAAATGTCACTACAAGTAACAAAATAAATTCATATTGACATATAAATACCACAATTCTCATATAATAGTTAAAAATAGTGTACCCACAAATAAAAAAAACTCAACACTTAAATACATTATATATAATAATAATAAATCAAGTATATGTAAACTATTTAAAATAAGAATAAAATAGATGTACATTTAATATTTACTATCTATATAATCCTTAAAATAAAATAACAAAGATAAATAAAATAGGTAACATATGCTTATGATTATGCAAGTGGACAAAATATAAATATTGGTGTATAAAATTTTCATAACCTTACATGTGAAAATATCATTATACAAAATAAGTATAATCAATTTAATAAATGAACATATATTTAATTGGTGCACGAATCTAAATGCATATCTAAATCAAAAATATATTTAACATATAACATATGAATTATTATGCAAGCTCAAAACACGTAATTATACACATAAATTCATGCATTAAATATTTACAAAAAAAATGGTGATTATTAACTAAAACATTTAATAATCAACATGATTAAATTAAGTAAACTATAGTGTTATACACATAACCATGGAACTAAATAATAAAATAAACTAATAAAAAGTGAATTAGAATAGTCATACATAAGTTCACAAAAATGTAATTTAATTATATATATATATATAGAAGTATGTAATAAACATGTAAAATACATAAGTAAAAATATAGGAAATAGAACGTACCTGAAAAGAGAAGATGTTATATAGAGAAAAAATGATATGCTAATAGCCTATTTATACACAAGTTGGTTCAACCAATACTCCCATTCAATGGGTTTGTGGGTACGTATCACAAATTTAAACAAACATTATCTATTTGTTAAGATTTAGTGTTTGACTGAGTTTTTCAAATACACATAATACGTACTAATAAATATACACAACATAACTACACCTATTATTAAATTCTAGTGGTAAAATAAATATATATTAAATTAAAATTATGCACATATAAATTAAAACAATTTTTTTAACCTTACTTAAATATTTTATATAACTAGAAATGTTTATTTTTAATATAAAAATACGCGTCTTTAGATTTAATAACAAATCTATATAATAAAATATTATTTTTCTTATATAACCAAATAATTAAAAATGTGAAAAATGTATATATATATAATTACAAAAATCATGGTTATTACATTCTACCCTCCTTAAAAAAATTAGGTCCCCAAATTTAAACATGATGTTAACATGTACATGCCACTAAGCTAACCACACTTTAACTTTATAAAGCTTAACCCATAATAACAATTAAATGTCAGTACAAGTAACAAAATAAATTCATATTGACATATAAATACGACCATTCTCATATAATAGTTCAAAATAGTGTACCCACAAATAAAAAAAACTCAACACTTAAATACATTATATATAATAATAATAAATCAAGTATATGTAAACTATATAAATTAAGAATAAAATAGATGTACATTTAATATTTACTATCTATATAATCCTTAAAATAAAATAACAAAGATAAATAAAATAGGATAACATATGCTTATGATTATACAAGTGGCCAAAATATAAATATTGTTGTATAAATTTTCATAACCTTATGAAAATATCATTATACAAAATAAGTATAATCAATTTAATAAATGAGCATATATTTAATTGGTGCACTAATCTAAATGCATATCTAAATCAAACATATATTTAACATATAACATATGAATTATTATGCATGCACAAAACACATAATTATAAACATAAATTCATGCATTAAATATTTACAAAAAAAATGGTTATTATTAACTAAAACATTTAATAATCAACATCAAAGTAAATGATTAAATTAAGTAAACTATAATGTTATAAATATAACCATGGAAGTAAATAATAAAAAAAACTAATAACAAGTGAATTAGAATAGTGATACATAAGTTCACAAAAATGTAATTTAATTATATATATAGAAGTATGTAATAAACATGTAAAATACATAAGTAAAAATATAGGAAATAGAACGTACCTGAAAAGAGAAGATGTTATATAGAGACAAAATGATATGCTAATAGCCTATTTATACACAAGTTGGTTCAACCAATACTCCCATTCAATGGGTTTGTGGGTACGTGATCACAAATTTAAACAAACATTATCTATTTGTTAAGATTTAGTGTTTGACTGAGTTTTTCAAATACACATAACACGTACTAATAAATATACACAACATAACTACACTTATTATTAAATTCTAGTGGTAAAATAAATATATATTAAATTAAAATTATGCACATATAAATTAAAATAATTTTTTTAACCTTACTTCAATATTTTAGATAACTAGAAATGTTTATTTTTAATATAAAAATACGCGTCTTTAGATTTAATAACAAATCTATATAATAAAATATTATTTTTCTTATATAACCAAATAATTAAAAATGCAAAAAATGTATATATATATAATTACAAAAATCATGGTTATTACATTCTACCCTCCTTAAAAAAATTAGGTCCCCAAATTTAAATATACCAAAAACATTTAATGATACCAAAAATATTTCTGCATGGAGAAAGTCAGAAAATATTTAACCAAAAAAAAATAAAAGTAGTTTTTTTTTGAAACACAAATAACCAAACTCATAACTCACAGGTTAAGCAGTCTACAGGAAGCTAACCTAGGCTCTGAATACCAACTGTAATACCCCAACTTTTCAGAAAATAGTTATACTTAAATATTCAGCTAAAACTCCAAATTAAATCCATGACTAAGTTTCTAGTTTTTCATAAATTTCTAAAATCCCACACAGAAATAAAATCATCTAAGATGAAAATAAAGCAAATCTTGGGGTACGCAGCTCCAATATAAACATCATCACTAAAATATTGTTCCAAAGCATCCACCTTTAAGATGTCGCAAAAGCTAAGCACCTTAAAATTTGTGAGTAATGAGGCAAGAGCCCAGCAAGAAAACAGTTCTACACTAGTAGATCAAGTATCATAATTTTATAAAACAAAAATAATTTTCGAAAATACATGTGACATAAGATATGAAATTCCACAGCTGCCTAACGCCACAAATACCTGTGACACAGTATCAAAAGAGGCATCACAAGTAGCACTGCCTACTAACGTATAAAAGGCTAGTTGCGGAACTATATGCAATTACTAACTGGTTCATAAGTCAGAGCTCACTGGGAATTCTTATTTGTAAAACAGGGTATTTGATCCATAAATTTTAAAATAAAAGCAGTGCAAAAATATTTAAAAGATTTTAAAATAAATAAAGTGTGAAGAGTTAACTTACCTTAATAGCAATATCTCCCAAATTATGTTGACAAAATGAACCTACACATACACAAATACACTTAATATAATAATCATGATGTTAACATGTACATGCCACTAAGCTAACCACACTTTAACTTTATAAAGCTTAACCCATAATAACAATTAAATGTCAGTACAAGTAACAAAATAAATTCATATTGACATATAAATACCACCATTCTCATATAATAGTTCAAAATAGTGTACCCACAAATAAAAAAAACTCAACACTTAAATACATTATATATAATAATAATAAATCAAGTATATGTCAACTATATAAATTAAGAATAAAATAGATGTATATTTAATATTTACTATCTATATAATCCTTAAAATAAAATAACAAAGATAAATAAAATAGGTAACATATGCTTATGATTATACAAGTGGCCAAAATATAAATATTGTTGTATAAATTTTCATAACCTTACGTGTGAAAATATCATTATACAAAATAAGTATAATCAATTTAATAAATGAGCATGTATTTAATTGGTGCAGGAATCTAAATGCATATCTAAATCAAACATATATTTAACATATAACATATAAATTATTATGCATGCACAAAACACGTAATTATAAACATAAATTCATGCATTAAATATTTACAAAAAAAATGGTGATTATTAACTAAAATATTTAATAATCAACATCAAACTAAATGATTAAATTAAGTAAACTATAGTGTTATCACATAACCATGGAACTAAATAATAAAATAAAAGTGAATTAGAATAGTCATACATAAGTTCACAAAAATGTAATTTAATTATATATATATATATATAGAAGTATGTAATAAATATGTAAAATACATAAGTAAAAATATAGGAAATAGAACGTACCTGAAAAGAGAAGATGTTATGTAGAGACAAAATGATATGCTAATAGCCTATTTATACACAAGTTGGTTCAACCAATACTCCCATTCAATGCGTTTGTGGGTAAGTGATCACAAATTTAAACAAACATTATCTATTTGTTAAGATTTAGTGTTTGACTGAGTTTTTCAAATAAACATAACACGTACTAATAAATATACACAACATAACTACACCTATTATTAAATTCTAGTGGTAAAATAAATATATATTAAATTAAAATTATGCACATATAAATTAAAACAATTTTTTTAACCTTACTTAAATATTTTAGATAACTAGAAATGTTTATTTTTAATATAAAAATACGCGTCTTTAGATTTAATAACAAATCTATATAATAAAATATTATTTTTCTTATTTAACCAAATAATTAAAAATGCGAAAAATGTATATATATATAATTACAAAAATCATGGTTATTACATTCTACCCTGCTTAAAAAATTTAGGTCCCCAAATTTAAACATACCAAAAACATTTAATGATACCAAAAATATTTCTGCATCGAGAAAGTCAGAAAATATTTAACCAAAAAAAAATAAAAGTAGTTTTTTTTTTAAACACAAATAACCAAACTCATAACTCACACATTAAACCTAAAAGGGTAGTCTACAGGAAGCTAACCTAGGCTCTGAATAACAACTGTAATACCCCAACTTTTGAGAAAATAGATATACTTAAATATTCAGCTAAAACTCTAAATTAAATCCATAATAAGAATAAGTTTCTAGTTTTTCATAAATTTCTAGAATCCCACACAGAAATAAAATCATCTAAGCTCAAAATAAAGCAAATCTTGGGGACGCAGCTCCAATACAAACATAATCACTAAAATATTGTTCCAAAGCATCCACATGTATTTAATTGGTGCACGAATCTAAATGCATATCTAAATCAAACATATATTTAACATATAACATATGAATTATTATGCATGCACAAAACACGTAATTATAAACATAAATTCACGCATTAAATATTTACAAAAAAATGGTGATTATTAACTAAAATATTTAATAATCAACATCAAACTAAATGATTAAATTAAGTAAACTATAGTGTTATACACATAACCATGGAACTAAATAATAAAATAAACTAATAACAAGTGAATTAGAATAGTCATACATAAGTTCACAAAAATGTAATTTAATTATATATATATATAGAACTATGCAATGAACATGTAAAATACATAAGTAAAAATATAGGAAATAGAAGTACCTAAAAGAGAAGATGTTATACAGAGATAAAATGATATTCTAATAGCCTATTTATACACAAGTTGGTTAAACCAATACTCCGATTGAATGGGTTATTGGGTACGTGATCACAAATTTAAACAAACATTATCTCTTTGTTAAGATTTAGTGTTTGACTAAGTTTTTCAAATACATAACTACACCTATTATTAAATTCTAGTGATAAAATAAATATATATTAAATTAAAATTATGCACATATAAATTAAAATAATTTTTTTAACCTTACTTAAATATTTTAGATAACTAGAAATTTTATTTTTAATATAAAAATACGCGTCTTTAGATTTAATAACAAATCTATATAATAAAATATTATTTTCCTTATATAACCAAATAATTAAAAATGCAAAAAATGTATATATATATTTAATTACAAAAATCATGGTTATTACATTCTACCCTCCTTAAAAAAATTAGGTCCCCAAATTTAAACATACCAAAAACATTTAATGATACCAAAAATATTTCTGCATCGAGAAAGTCAGAAAATATTTAACCAAAAAAAAATAAAAGTAGTTTTTTTTGGAAACAGAAATAACTAAACTCATAACTGGTTAAGCCTAAAAGGGCAGTCTACAGAAGCTAACCTAGGCTCTGAATACCAACTGTAATACCCCAACTTTTCACAAAATAGTTATACTTAAATATTCAGCTAAAACTCCAAATTAAATCATAAGAATAAGTTTCTAGTTTTTCATAAATTTCTAAAATCATCTAAGCTGAAAATAAAGCAAATCTTGGGAGACGCAGCTCCAATACAAACATAATTGTTCCAAAGCATCCACCTTTAAGATGTTGCAAAAGCTAAGGCACCTGAAAATTTGTGAGTAATGAGCCAAGAGCCCAGCAAGAAAACACTTCTACACTAGTGGATCAGGTATCATAATTTTATAAAATAAAAATCATTTTCCAAAATCCATATGACATAAGATATAAAATTCCACACCTCGCTAAGGCCACAAATACCTGGTGACACACTATCAAAAGTCATAATTTCTGTGAATAATGGGCCCCTTAATGAGAGAGTGCTCTCCCGAAGCCATCATAAGTAGCACTGGTATCAAAAAGGTTAGTTCCGGAACTATACGCAATTACTAACTGGTTAATAAGTTAGAGCTCACTGGGAATTCTTATTTGTAAAACAGGGTACTTGATCCATAAATTTTAAAGCAAAAGAAGTGCAAAAATATTTAAAAGATTTTAAATTAAATAAAGTGTGAAGAGTTAACTTACGTTAATAACAATATCTGCCAAATTATGTTGCCAAACATACACTTAATATAATAATCAGAATGTTAACATGTACATCCCACTAAGCTAACCACACTTTAACTTTATAAAGCTTAACCCATAATAATAATTAAATGTCATTACAAGTAACAAAATAAATTCATATTGACATATAAATACAACCATTCTCATATAATAGTTCAAAATAGTGTACCGACAAATAAAAAAAACTCAACACTTAAATACATTATATATAATAATAATAAATCAATTATATGTAAAGTATTTAAATTCAGAATAAAATAGATGTACATTTAATATTTACTATCTATATAATCCTTAAAATAAAGTAACAATGATAAATAAAATAGGTAACATATGCTTATGATTATGAAAGTGGACAAAATATAAATATTGGTGTATAAAATTTTCATAACCTTACCTGTGAAAATATCATCATACAAAATAAGTATAATCAATTTAATAAATGAGCATATATTTAATTGGTGCACTAATCTAAATGCATATCTAAATCAAACATATATTTAACATATAACATATGAATTATTATGCATGCACAAAACACATAATTATAAACATAAATTCATGCATTAAATATTTACAAAAAAAATGGTTATTATTAACTAAAATATTTAATAATCAACATCAAAGTAAATGATTAAATTAAGTAAACTATAATGTTATACAAATAACCATGGAAGTAAATAATAAAAAAAACTAATAACAAGTGAATTAGAATAGTGATACATAAGTTCACAAAAATGTAATTTAATTATATATATATATAGAAGTATGCAATAAACATGTAAAATACATAAATAAAAATATAGGAAATACAACATACCTGAAAAGAGAAGATGTTATACAGACATAAAATGATATGCTAATAGCCTATTTATACACAAGTTGGTTGACTGAGTTTTTCAAATACACATAACACGTACTAATAAATATACACAACATAACTACACCTATTATTAAATTCTAGTGGTAAAATAAATATATATTAAATTAAAATTATGCACATATAAATTAAAACAATTTTTTTAACCTTACTTAAATATTTTAGATAACTAGAAATGTTTATTTTTAATATAAAAATACGCGTCTTTAGATTTAATAACAAATCTATATAATAAAATATTATTTTTCTTATATAACCAAATAATTAAAAATGCGAAAAATGTATATATATATAATTACAAAAATCATGGTTATTACATTCTACCCTGCTTAAAAAATTTAGGTCCCCAAATTTAAACATACCAAAAACATTTAATGATACCAAAAATATTTCTGCATCGAGAAAGTCAGAAAATATTTAACCAAAAAAAAATAAAAGTAGTTTTTTTTTTAAACACAAATAACCAAACTCATAACTCACACATTAAACCTAAAAGGGTAGTCTACAGGAAGCTAACCTAGGCTGTGAATAACAACTGTAATACCCCAACTTTTGAGAAAATAGATATACTTAAATATTCAGCTAAAACTCTAAATTAAATCCATAATAAGAATAAGTTTCTAGTTTTTCATAAATTTCTAGAATCCCACACAGAAATAAAATCATCTAAGCTCAAAATAAAGCAAATCTTGGGGACGCAGCTCCAATACAAACATAATCACTAAAATATTGTTCCAAAGCATCCACATGTATTTAATTGGTGCACGAATCTAAATGCATATCTAAATCAAACATATATTTAACATATAACATATGAATTATTATGCATGCACAAAACACGTAATTATAAACATAAATTCATGCATTAAATATTTACAAAAAAATGGTGATTATTAACTAAAATATTTAATAATCAACATCAAACTAAATGATTAAATTAAGTAAACTATAGTGTTATACACATAACCATGGAACTAAATAATAAAATAAACTAATAACAAGTGAATTAGAATAGTCATACATAAGTTCACAAAAATGTAATTTAATTATATATATATATAGAACTATGCAATGAACATGTAAAATACATAAGTAAAAATATAGGAAATAGAAGTACCTAAAAGAGAAGATGTTATACAGAGATAAAATGATATTCTAATAGCCTATTTATACACAAGTTGGTTAAACCAATACTCCGATTGAATGGGTTATTGGGTACGTGATCACAAATTTAAACAAACATTATCTCTTTGTTAAGATTTAGTGTTTGACTGAGTTTTTCAAATACATAACTACACCTATTATTAAATTCTAGTGATAAAATAAATATATATTAAATTAAAATTATGCACATATAAATTAAAACAATTTTTTTAACCTTACTTAAATATTTTAGATAACTAGAAATTTTATTTTTAATATAAAAATACGCGTCTTTAGATTTAATAACAAATCTATATAATAAAATATTATTTTCCTTATATAACCAAATAATTAAAAATGCAAAAAATGTATATATATATTTAATTACAAAAATCATGGTTATTACATTCTACCCTCCTTAAAAAAATTAGGTCCCCAAATTTAAACATACCAAAAACATTTAATGATACCAAAAATATTTCTGCATCGAGAAAGTCAGAAAATATTTAACCAAAAAAAAATAAAAGTAGTTTTTTTTGGAAACAGAAATAACTAAACTCATAACTGGTTAAGCCTAAAAGGGCAGTCTACAGAAGCTAACCTAGGCTCTGAATACCAACTGTAATACCCCAACTTTTCACAAAATAGTTATACTTAAATATTCAGCTAAAACTCCAAATTAAATCATAAGAATAAGTTTCTAGTTTTTCATAAATTTCTAAAATCGCAGACAGAAATAAAATCATCTAAGCTGAAAATAAAGCAAATCTTGGGAGACGCAGCTCCAATACAAACATAATTGTTCCAAAGCATCCACCTTTAAGATGTTGCAAAAGCTAAGGCACCTGAAAATTTGTGAGTAATGAGCCAAGAGCCCAGCAAGAAAACACTTCTACACTAGTGGATCAGGTATCATAATTTTATAAAATAAAAATCATTTTCCAAAATCCATATGACATAAGATATAAAATTCCACACCTCGCTAAGGCCACAAATACCTGGTGACACACTATCAAAAGTCATAATTTCTGTGAATAATGGGCCCCTTAATGAGAGAGTGCTCTCCCGAAGCCATCATAAGTAGCACTGGTATCAAAAAGGTTAGTTCCGGAACTATACGCAATTACTAACTGGTTAATAAGTTAGAGCTCACTGGGAATTCTTATTTGTAAAACAGGGTACTTGATCCATAAATTTTAAAGCAAAAGAAGTGCAAAAATATTTAAAAGATTTTAAATTAAATAAAGTGTGAAGAGTTAACTTACGTTAATAACAATATCTGCCAAATTATGTTGCCAAACATACACTTAATATAATAATCAGAATGTTAACATGTACATCCCACTAAGCTAACCACACTTTAACTTTATAAAGCTTAACCCATAATAATAATTAAATGTCATTACAAGTAACAAAATAAATTCATATTGACATATAAATACAACCATTCTCATATAATAGTTCAAAATAGTGTACCGACAAATAAAAAAAACTCAACACTTAAATACATTATATATAATAATAATAAATCAATTATATGTAAAGTATTTAAATTCAGAATAAAATAGATGTACATTTAATATTTACTATCTATATAATCCTTAAAATAAAGTAACAATGATAAATAAAATAGGTAACATATGCTTATGATTATGAAAGTGGACAAAATATAAATATTGGTGTATAAAATTTTCATAACCTTACCTGTGAAAATATCATCATACAAAATAAGTATAATCAATTTAATAAATGAGCATATATTTAATTGGTGCACTAATCTAAATGCATATCTAAATCAAACATATATTTAACATATAACATATGAATTATTATGCATGCACAAAACACATAATTATAAACATAAATTCATGCATTAAATATTTACAAAAAAAATGGTTATTATTAACTAAAATATTTAATAATCAACATCAAAGTAAATGATTAAATTAAGTAAACTATAATGTTATACAAATAACCATGGAAGTAAATAATAAAAAAAACTAATAACAAGTGAATTAGAATAGTGATACATAAGTTCACAAAAATGTAATTTAATTATATATATATATATAGAAGTATGCAATAAACATGTAAAATACATAAATAAAAATATAGGAAATACAACATACCTGAAAAGAGAAGATGTTATACAGACATAAAATGATATGCTAATAGCCTATTTATACACAAGTTGGTTGACTGAGTTTTTCAAATACACATAACACGTACTAATAAATATACACAACATAACTACACCTATTATTAAATTCTAGTGATAAAATAAATATATATTAAATTAAAATTATGCACATATAAATTAAAACAATTTTGTTAACCTTACTTAAATATTTTAGATTACTAGAAATATTTATTTTTAATATAAAAATATGCGTCTTTAGATGTAATAACAAATCTATATAATAAAATATTATTTTTCTTATATAACCAAATAATTAAAAATGCGAAAAACGTATATATATATAATTACAAAAATCATGGTTATTACAAAATTGATCATGGTAACGATCAAGATATCCTACAAATTGATGCTCTTTTACTTAAAAAGTTTAGAAATATGGGCTATATAGACTTCAAAAAAAATGTTTTTGAAAAAAAGGCTCTACTTCCTCCAACTTTATTTTGATAAGAGGAATTAAAGAAAGAATTATGGCAAGGAGTCAAGGTATGGGAAAATTACAAGTCAAAGATCAAGTGCTATAGTTGTGATGAAGTCAGACACTTTGCTGCTCATTGCTAAGAAGAAGCAAGCCTTGATCAACAAGAAGAAGAATTGAAGCAAGTTTTGACCACAAGAACAATTGGGATGATACATTACAAGAGTACAAACTATGCTCACAAAAAATTGCATAATGTTCTATTATAAAGGGCTTTTCTTAATTTTAGGTAAAAGTTACAAAATAAACTAATGGAGATTAAATAATTTAAACATATATATTTTATTTTATGGAATGATATTATCTTGTTAAACTAACATTGTTGAACAATCAACTTTTGGAAATTTATATGAATTATTCATAGTAAAGTCAATATTTATTTAAATTGAAATGATATCAATAGTGTAAATTTTTGTTTATGATTTTCTTGCTAATAAAATATGTTAAATACATTATTGAGACGTCATTTTAAGGATAAAATAAAGAACATGAACTCATAAATTGTTATGATAAAAACAAACACATTATTCTCAAATCTACTTACTCAAATTTACAAGGAAAATACAATATTGTAAAAAATAAAACTTAAATAATCATCATAAACATATTTATGTCAAGATAAAATATGTAAATATGGTTAATCTTGAATTATAAAGTAACTTATATAAAATATGTAAATGTAAAGATTAATGAATACTGATATGTCTTTTCTAAAAAAATACACAACATTAATAAATGAATAAGAAAATAATTTATATACTGAATATGAAAAAAAATTATTTTATCTTTATCGCCTCCCAACAACACCTATTATTTTACAAAAAATATAAATTTAAACAATTCGATAAAAATAATGAACAATTTTCCGGTATCCAATTTAAAATCCAATTATATAACAGCTAAATCGACTAATTATTATTGAATGAATATATGTAAATAAGGTACTTAATATTGATAAATGATATATAAAAATACATTATATTTAGTGTCAAATATAAACCATAAAAAATTTGAAAAACTCGTCTGATTCGATCTTAAGAAAGTCATATTTAAAAAGGCCCGAAGCTGCTTGAAGATCTATTTTATTATAAAACTTTGCTTCTCTCCTAAAGAGAAAAAACTTGGATTTACACAAATTTGGAATTTTAAAAATATCGAAAAAAAAATTTGATAGTTTTATTTTTCATCCAATTTTGTACACTAAAATATTTTGGGATAAATTCTAAATGGGAAACAATTCTACACATCTTTAATATATTAAAAGAAAATTTAACAAATGTACATTATTTTTTGAAGAAATGAAAAGTAATAAAATTAAGTTTTTTACATATATCTAATTCGGAAGTGGTGTAATTTGCGCCATTCTTGGCCCTAAAAATTTTGTATAAAAATCCAAATTCAATAGTTTTTTAGAAAAATTGATTTGATCCAAATTCTAAATATGTAAATTAATAAAGCCACCCTTAACACTATTTAATTTATCTTTATTAAAATTATTAAATATTAATCTTTTAAGTTTAAATGAACATTTATCTTTTTTAGTTGAAATAAATAAGTCAATTAAATTATAATTATTATGTTCCCACTATGGCTTATTGGCTTTCTATTCTACCAAAATTTTATTTTTGTTTGCTAATAGAACCTATAATATTTCTCACTTTATAAGTCAAGAGTTATTATTGGTATTTAAGCCAGCAAAATAACTTTTAATTGGATTTATCTTCTTGTACCTAGATAATCCATCAAGAAACTAACAATTCATGTTTTGAATAGAATTGGTGGGACAAAAATTAAAGACTTGTTCCACTAAAACCAAGTCCTAACAACACTTTAAATACTCATTTAAATTTAATAAAATTTACATAAAAATAAGTCAACAAAGAAACATGCAAATCAATACAAGATATAGCAAGTCTACTATAGACCACCCCACATGAAGCATGTTTTTTACATAGTATTTAGCATAAAATGATTTAGAAATAGTAATAGTTGCTGCAATCACTAATGGGGAATTCAGAGGATTGAATTATTGGCATGTTGTTCTCCAAGTATGCAAGAGCAGCAGCAACCCCACTTCCAGTTGTACCAAGTAACCAACATCCCTAAGAATCATCTCCATACTAGTAAGACAGCCTATCACTTGCAACTACAAAAAACACTGGTAAGTTTATAGTAGAATATTTATAAATATTTCATTATTTTTCGAAATGGTTAGTAAGAGGTAAATAGTGAGAAAATATTTATAACTTGTCTCGTTTATGAGTGATTGTGTAGTCTTAGCAAAAGGAAGTAGGGTACAAGGTTATGGCTCATATTATGGATTTGACATAGTTTTGTTAAAGCTTCTCAAAGAGAATTGAGGAACTAACATATTTTACTATTAATCTTGTCTCTGGTCAATATGTAGATGCAACAAAATCTATAACATTGAATATATGAAATGACAATATACCTCATTTAGATTTCTCACATGATCTATCCTCGAATCCTTTCATGCTACTTTATTAAGACCAAGCCATAAGATCCAGTTGTATCATTTTATGCCCTTCTAATAACTTCTCAACTATCAATGTAAGCAGGTACCATAACCGCAGTAACAATATGACTAATATGACTAAACCGTTCATCTTTTTCAGTGCAGTTTTTCAGCCCCCAGGCCTCCACAACAAACCTGTGATATGAACATATAGTCACACAATATCCAAAAATGTAAAATAGAGATGAGCACAGAATAATCGGATTCTTAAAATTCTGTAAGCAATTAGATGATGAAATAAAAATCTGACTACAATTAAAATCATTGCACTTGTAATTCTTAAATCATCTATAAACTGAACTGGTTTGTAATATTTACATTGTATCTACAAATAATTGTTTTAACATGTTTCAACTTTCTATGCATCTCACAAATAATACATAATCAAACAAAAAATATTTTCAGTGTTTTGCTTAAGCTGCATACAAGAATAAAGCATTTAACTTGTTGTTGTTGCAAGGGGAGTGTGCCTTACTATTACGTTATCAAGTCTTTCCTCGAATATTAGATCAAGTGATGCCTGAGACCAGATAAAAGTTGAATGGAACGAGTACAAAATCTCGTGTTCAATTTGTTTCACCTATTTGGCTCTCATTTCATAAGCAACTCATGACTTCTTGTTTATATATAAAAATAATATATAAGACTCTGTGTTAGGAGGGTTAGGAGGGTCAGATATATTTCAACATATAAAGTGAATTCAATAATTATTATAGTTTGCTAGAATCAAGAATATATGATCACATTTTGTGTAATACAACTTATGTATTATAGCCACTATCAGATATTGTGGCTTATGAATTTTTGCACATAAAATTATATAATAACGCTATGTTAAATCCTAGAAATATATAAAAACACTTTCCAAGATAATCAAAAATTAATAACTTTCCGTTCTTTGAGAACAACTTTGTCATCAATATCACCAACACCAAAAAAATGCTTGATTTACCAATGAATCATCATTCTTTGGAGCAGACCTTGACGCTTAATGATATATAATGATATGGCTACATGGTAAGGTTTTCTCCAAAAACTTTATCAAAATATCCACAATTTATTTAAGTTCCCCCTTAAGAGAATGGTAATGTGTGATATGATAGCTTAGTAATGGTATTTGATTTCTTAAACCTTAAATCTAATAAATATGGTTAACAATATGGAAATTAAAATTAATTTAAATTTAAAATAAATAAGAAAATAGTAGAGATGATAGAAACATTATAATTTTCCTCGTATTTTAGTGGATTATAGAGTGTTGTATACATGTATGTCTCAATACATGGACGCTCTAATTTTTTATAATGTAGTACTTTGCAATGGAGAAATTTGATCAAAATTAAAGAGTGGTTATTAATTAGAGAGACACATTGTGTTCAATTTAGTTTTACTTACACATATTTCTCAACAAATCAATTCTATGTTAAAATCCTTTTTATCCATATAATTAACAAATTGAGTTCTAGTGGGGGATACTTGAATCTGGTACGTGGTAAAAAGGAGAAAATAAAGTGTACCAAAGTTTTTTAAGTTGTAAAAGAGAACTTTAATCGTTATATCAATAAATATCCATTCCAACCTATCTTATGCCTTAAAATATCAATTCTTAACCTAGCCAGGCCCTTTTTTCCCTTGTGACTTCAAAGCGATCATTGTATTATGAGCTAATAGCCTCCCTTCATTAAAAACACTCTGTTTGTTAGACACTGTCTAGATTAAACATAGTTTAAACTTATTCACCACCACCTTCGACGGTATGCGCATCACAACATTATAAAAATAGATAGGTCGAAGATCTTCCATATGTTTCAGTTATTTAACCTTAGGAATAAGACATACAAGCCTACGATTTAGTTCCCTTGGCCCATGTCGTGTATCAAAGAAAATTTGACAAAATAGAACAACTTATCTTTTAAAAATATTTCAATACGTATGAAAAATGCCGGGTTCGACCCATGTGGATCTAGTGAGTTGTATTGTGAAATGTCGGGTTCGACCCATCATTCTTTGGAGCATGAACAAGACTACATTCTTAACTTCCTACTCCCTAATAGGTACTATGACGTACTGATTGTGAAATAATAATTAAAAAAAGTTTGCAAAAAGGGTAAAATTTGACACGACCTTAATCGAATAACCATATATCAAAGAAAACGGTAAAATTTGACAGAAATTTAAACAACTTACCCGAGCAGAAACAAAACCATGTAAAGCCATAGGAAAAAACATATGTGTGTGTACTATCCAACTAAATTATAGTGGAAGACATATAGATATGGAGGCCATAACAAGGAATATCACATATGCATGTCCCATAATTACAATATACCTATTTATCTTGTCGTGGTTTCGATATTTTTGTTTATAACTATGAGCCAAAGCCAAAGCGACCAAATCGAAATGTTCCTCCAGACTCTGATATTTTACTTTGAGCAGAAGATGCTTTTTTGATGAGTCGATTTGATCCATGTTTGTGGAGAACCACCCTGCAAAGAGAGAGTCAGGTACTGAGATTTGTAAATAACAATATGAGAATCTCAGATTGAAATTTAATTTAATTCCTTATCACCAAATGATAAGGAGTTGATAAAAAAGAGCACAAAATATTTTACCTATCCAAGGGAATCCATGTTATAAAAGATGGCAACCTTTCCACTTTTGCTAACTTGATACATTTCCCTGTAGTAGGTAGCAAGGTCATAGTTGCAGATCAATGTCCTCCACCAATACTATAGATGTCATTTTCTTCGTTATTTGTATTAATAACATATCGCCTCTCCGTCCTTGAACTATTCTTCTTATCGACACTTGTTGTATCTCTTCTTTCAAGACATTTGTTCTCACTTCCCGTAGCTCAGGTCATCTTCTCACAATTTTCTTTTATCTTTTTCTAAAATGAAAACAGTAAAAAAAATTATAAGATGTGAATTATAATAACACTTGCTTAATTGATTCTTAATAAACAATTATACAAATACCTTTATATGACCTAGGCGATTGGACACAAGTTTTTTATTTAACGAGTCAATATATAATAAAACATCTGAAATTTCTTCTTTGTAGTACTTCATTCTATAAAGATTAACAAACTATTAGAACATGGAACAAACAAAAAGTCCAAAAAACAAATTCTACTTTTACAACGACAAGTGATACCTTACAATTTCATACAACTGTCATTCCAAACAAATCCCATTACAACTCAGAACTGATAATAAGACACAATTGACACATAAATATAATTTAATAAAAAAACCCCTAATTAACAAATAGTGTAACATCCATAAAAGATCCCAAACACAAAATAACATAGAAACATGAAAGCAAGGAGGTAAATTAAATAATAATTAACAATAATCAACCAAATTTAATCTTCTCCTAAATTAAATTTAGTGAATTGAAAGAACTTTAGGAAAGATGATTTGGGGAAAAAAATACATTCCGTTCAAGGTTTAATCTTTTCCGAGATTTAATCTTCTTGGAGCTTTAGTCTTTACAAAGATTTAATATTCAGTGTTTGAGAGAAATATTTCAGCAAAGATTTAATCTTTCGTCGCAGTGGAGATTGTTTGACAGTCTGTGTTTTTTTTGTTTATTTTATAGACAGCCGGGAAAATAATTTCAGCAAGCCCGCTCACAAGTTTTGAACAAGACAGCCTAGCTTTTCTGCCCAAATCTCTGATCTACTGTAACGATTATATAATGTATTGCAATAACATGTATTTGTAACGACCTCAAAATTTTGTTGATTCAGTTGCAATGTTTTTATAATCCCTTGCAATAGACATGAAATCACCTTTCACCAGCAACGTTTTTTGGATGGTTTTAAAAATATGGTTGCGAAAGCAATTCTATGGTATAGTGAACTAAACCTTGTATAACCATTATTCATCTAATACCTGATACTCCTACAGGCTGGAAGTTATTCCTCATACATACCCTGATATACTCTGGTGATATTTATGAATTAGTTTATGCCCGAAATAAATGTTTTATCAATTTTAATTATGATTCTGTTTTATTGAATTACAATATTTATCATGTTGAATTGTTATAGAATTGGATAGGTTTCTAAATATGGCACAAATTCGTGGTCAGACCAGATTGGTGGTCATATTAGGCCAATGTGTGCCTTGGATCCAGTATAGAGAACAGAGATATGTGCCTTAATCCGGTTAGTGTGTCACTGATCAGCAGCCTAACCTTGGTTTTAAACTTAAAAATGAATATCCAATTCTAATAATTGCTTAACAAGGAACTAGATTCCTATGAATCATTTCAATTGATCATTGTTAACACCCGGTTATTATTATTATAACTTCCTGAGCTAGTTAGCTAACCCTTGTGATTCTGTTTAAGTCATTCTACAGTTAAAATAGAAATTATTGGTAACGAGGATCCCCAGTCCAGTATGCGATCTAGGATTCCCGGTTGAGTTGGATCGAGCTAGTTTGAGTTATGCAAGTTTGTAAGAATAATTTCATTTTCATTTGTAAGTTAAACTAGTTGGGATTTGGTATGACGTAATAAAAGTCAAGGTTGTGGTTGGTTTCTCATACTTTAACCTATTGTGATCTGTGGTTACGTAAATAAGGGTAATTGCATATAATATTTCATATACAGGTTTATATAATATGTGTGTTGTGAACCCCAAACTTCTGATTCGGGTTTGGAGGGCGTCACAACCACCCTCTCTGAAGCTAAATCAACTACTAATATTACCTAATATACAACCAGTACTACCACTAAAATTACCAACAATGCTACCATAAACTGCCACTACTAAGACTAACCAATATAACATCAATGCTACCACCTGTAATATCATAATTAAACTGGCCATAAATGGAACTACTTAAGCTAGCACGAACTTCAACACCAACACTAATAATACCACCACTAAGCTACCAATACGACAACTAAGCTACCACCAATGCCACCACCAATGCCACTACTAAGACTAACCAATATAACATCAATGCTACCACCTGTAATACTATAATTAAACTTGCCATAAATGGAACTGCTTAAGCTAGCACGAACTTCAACACCAACAACAATAATACCACCACCAATTCTCCTGCAAAGATTACCGCTTTCAATGCCACCAATTGCACTAATAAGAGCACCAAGACCAATGGCACCATCAATGCCAGCAAATCCACTACTAATATTATCGTTTCTGGTACCACCAATGTAACCACTAAAGATGCTAGTCATGCTGCCACCAATCCCACTATTAAAACTACCCAATATACCACCAATGATACTACCACTTATGCCATTATTAAATTTACCACCAATGATACTCCTTAAGTTAGCACGAACTTTACCACCAACAATCCCACCACCAATTCCACTCCTAAGATTACGACTACTAGTGCCACCAATTGGACTAGTAAAATTACCACCATCAGTGACACCGCCAACAATATTTCTATTGGATTAAAGAATAATCATAACTCTATACTTTTCAAATAATTACAGATCTATAGAAGTTACTAAGCAACGGGTTCTAGTGAGGCTGAAAATGGTGACCCTACCAATTCATGTATTGAAAATATAAGTTCTCCCAACACTAAAAAATTTCCCAAACAAAGGCTACATCTCTATCAAGTAAGAAATCTCATTTTCAACCATGTGTGTTATGAAATGAAGTTAAAAAGTGATGGGGCTTCGTGAGATGGGAAACTCCTAATATAAGTAAACTTCGTGTTTTATTAGGTCAATAAAGAGTAATTTAGAGTTGTTTGTCAAATAAACCTGACACGGTACATTGATGAAGAGAAAGGGAAGGCACTTGGAGCATTTTCTTCATTGTTTTTGGAACTTGTTGCAAGTAGCAAGAAAAATATAATTCCTGTGAAAATGTCTCTAAAGTAAGGTCATACATAAACATAAAATAAATTTAATAGTATAATTCAACAAATATGAACATAAAATATAAATAATTCGTGGGCTTCTTTTCTATAAATTTTCATTTTTTTCATATATCATGTATTTGATTATTTATGAGGAACAAAAAAAAATTACGACAAATGTAACTGTTTTTTTCTAACCTTGACATATAATCTTGAAAGGATAATTCTTGACATAGAGGTCATGTAAAAACAAATACAAGTGACTGTAAATCTACATACATATATACAAGGAAAATGGGATACTTATTTTAGTGTTTGATTTCTACCAAAAGTTTGTGTAAATAACACATATGAAAAGAAAATGAAGAAACAGGGAAATATAAATTATTACCTTAACTTTGTTAAACAACATCAATTCATGATAACCTGTAAACCTTATCCACTTAGTCCTCCACCAATTCATTTGGAGATGTGTTTAACTTTAGAGAACCAAAACACTCTTTCATAGAAAATACAAATAACTCCAAAATACTATTTCATGGCCATGTACAAATTCATTTTGTTTGTAACGCGGTGTGCTGATATTAGGGTTTTACCTACCTTTTTAATATCCTATATTTTGCAGGCCTAATTGTATATCATGGGTTTGAATGGGCCCAATTTATTTTAAATTGTTTTTTATCTTAGTATCAATTTCTTATTACAAATTAAAATTTTTTCTTTTTGTAAAAATATAATTTAACAAAGTCTGCTCCATGTATTATACAAACTAATTGGGTGTTGATTTACAAACATAAGTAAACAAGCATTCCTTTAATTTATTTTGTTTTATAAATAAAATGAGATTCTATAAATTAAGTGGTAAGAATTGTAGAAAAAACTTAACTAGAAATGATATTTTCTCAAAAAATTTAAATTTTATTTAGTGAAATTATATATAAATTCCCTACTGACCTCAACTAATAAACCATAAAAAATTTGAAAAACTCGTCTGATTCGATCTTAAGAAAGTCATATTTAAAAAGGCCCGAAGCTGCATGAACATATATTTTATTATAAAAATTTGCTTCTCTCCTAAAGAACAAAAACTTGGATTTACTCAAATTTGGAATTTTGAAAATATCGAAATAATTTTTTTGATAGTTTTATTTTTCATCCAATTTTTTACACTAAAATATTTTGGGATAAAATTTTAAATCGGAAAAAATTCTACACATCTTTAATATATTTAAAGAAAATTTAACAAATGTATATTATTTTTCGAAGAAATGAAAAGTAATAAAATTAAGTTTTTTACATATATCTAATTCGGACGTGCCGTAATTTGCGCCATTCTTGGGCCTCAAAATTTTGTATAAAATCCAAATTCATTTTTTTTTAGAAAAATTGATTTGATAAAAATTCTAAATACTTAAATTAATTACGCCACCCTTAACACTATTTAATTTATCTTTATATATTGATATGTGTTTTCTAAAAAAATACACAACATTAATAAATGATAAGAAAATATGTTATATACTGAATATGAAAAAAAAAATTATTTTATCTTTATCGCCTCCCAACAACACCTAGTATTTTACAAAAAATATAAATTTAAACAATTCAATAAAAACAATGAACAATTATCGAGGATCCAATTTAAAGTCCAATTATATAACAACTAAAACGACTAATTATTATTGAATCAATATTTGTAAATATGGTACTTAATATTGATAAATGATATATAAAAACACGTTATATTTAGTGTTAAATATAAACCATAAAAATTTTGAAAAACTCGTCTCATTCGATCTTAAGAAAGTCATATTTAAAAAGGGCCGAAGGTGCATGAACATATATTTTATTATAAAAATTTGCTTCTCTCCTAAAGAGAAAAAACTTGGATTTACTCAAATTCGGAATTTTAAAAATATCGAAATAATTTTTTTGATAGTTTTATTTTTCATCCAATTTTTTACACTAAAATATTTGGGGATAAAATTCTAAATCGGAAAAAATTCTACACATCTTTAATATATTTAAAGAAAATTTAACAAATGTACATTATTTTTCGAAGAAATGAAAAGTAAAAAAATTAAGTTTTTTTACATATATCTAATTCGGACGTGCTGTAATTTGCGCCATTCTTGGGCCTCAAAATTTTGTATAAAATTCAAATTCATTAATTTTTTAGAAAAATTGATTTGATCCAAATTCTAAATATGTAAATTAATTAAGCCACCCTTAACACTATTTAATTATCTTTATTTAAATTATTAAATATTTATCTCTTAAGTTGAAATGAACATTTATCATTTTATTTGAAATAAATTAGTCAATTTAATTATAATTATTATGTTCCCACTGTGGCTTATTGGCTTTGTATTCTACCCAAATTTTATTTTTGTTTGCTAATAGAACCTATAATATTTCTCACTTTGTAAGTAAAGAGTTATTATTGGTATTTAAGCAAGCAAAATAACTTCTAATTCCATTTATCTTCTTGTACCTAGATTTTTTTTTTGACAAATGGAGAAAGTTCTCATTAAATTGAATATAGTACAGTCGGGACAAACCCCCAACTGTCGATACAACCAGGTGATAAAACAAATAACATACTAAAAACAATTAGATGATTTGTTTGCTGATCGTTTAACACATAGAATTTAAAAATTCTTGAAATTAAAAACGAAATCAAAGACATCCCAAGTGATCCAAATTGCAGCAGCATCTCTGAAAATAGCAACATCGCAATTGACCATATTACATAAAAACTATGGTTAGCCCAGTGTTCAGAAACACCAATCACATAAAATGAGATTGAAGAAGCGGTACCCCAGCTAGCTATCTACATGCCGGACACCATCTATAGACATGCCGAAGGCACCCGAGCTATCTACATGCAGGATACCGGCTATAGACATGCCGAAAGTATAAACCCATCTTTCATGGGTTTATACTTTCAGCAAGATGACCAATCTTTAGTTGTGAAAGGTGAGCTCTTGCAATAATCACCACCGTCCCCAATCCAATGCAGGCTTTGCAGATCACCAAAAATATCAATAAATTTGTCCTCAACACATCTATCACCAGATAAACCCAACCATGACTAAATAAAAACATAACAAACACTCCAAAAGGAGAGATAAAACACACACTCCTAAAGGAGAGACACACAAACACCTAAAAAATTGGATTTTATTGAAAGGAAATAAATGAGAATAACAGAAAATAAAGGGGTTGGGGCTTTCCACCGGAGAAAACCAGTGGAAGCCCCTCGATTTACTTGAAAATAGACAAATCCTAACAGAGAGGATGAAAGAAGAGAGGCCGCTGAGAGTTTTAATAATGCTACTTAATCCAAAATTTCTTGTAAATGAGTTTTTTTAATAATGCTACTTAATCCAAAATCTGTACCAAAATAGTTATAAAATGACGTGATTGTACAAGTGTTGAAATTTAGTTGGTTCTTCTTGTACCTAAATAATCCATAAAGAAACTTACAATTCATGTTTTTAATAGAATTAGTCAGACCAAAATTCAAGACTTGTTCCACTAAAACCAAGTCCTAACAACACTTTAAATACTCATTTAAATTTAATAAAATTTACATAAAAATAAGTCAACAAAGAAACATGCAAATCAATCCAAGAAGCAGTGTTTAAGATATAGTAAGTCTACTGTAGACCACCGCAAATGAAGCATGTTTTTTACATATTATTTAGCATAAAATGATTTAGAAATAGTAATAGTTGCTGCAATCACTAATGGGGTATCTAGAGGATGGAATTATTGGCATGTTGTTCTCCATACCAGTAAGACACCCTATTACTTGCAACTACAAAAAACACGCGTATGTTTATAGTAGAATATTTATAAATATTTCATTATTTTTAGAAATGGTTAGTAAGAGGTAAATAGAGAGAAAATATTTATAACTTGTCTCGTTTATGACTGATTGTGTGGTCTTAGAAAAAGGAAGTAGGATACAAGGTTATGGCTCATATTATGAATTTGACAAAGTTTTGTTAAAGTTTCTCAAAGAGAATTGAGGAACTACCATATTTTACTATTAGTCTTGTCTCTGGTCAATATGTAGATGCAACAAAATCTATAACATTAAATATAAGAAATGATAATATACCTCATTTAGATTTCTCACATGATCTATCCTCGAATCCATTCTTGCTACTTTATTAAGTCCAAGCCATAAGATCGAGTTGTATCATTCTATGCCCTTCTAATAACTTCTCAACTATCAATGTACGCAGGTACCATAACCACACTAACAATATGACTAATATGACTAAACCGTTCATCTTTCTCAATGAAATTTTTCAGCCCCCAGGCCTCCACAACAAACCTGTGATATGAACATATAGTCACACAATATCCAAAAATGTAAAACAAAGATGAGCACAGAATAATCCGATTCTTAAAATTATGTCAGCAATTAGACGATGAAATAAAAATTGACTAAAATTAAAATCATTGCACTTGTAATTCTCAAATCATCTATAAAATGACTTGGTTTGTAATATTTGCATTGTATCTACAAATAATGGTTTCACCATGTTTCTACTTTCTATGCATCTCACAAAGAATACATAATAAAACAAAAAATATTTTCAGTAGTTTGCTTAAGCTGCATATAAGAATAAAGCATTTAACTTGTTGTTGTTGCAAGGGGAGTGTGCCTTGCTATTATGTTCTCAAGTCTTTCCTCGAATATTAGATCAAGTGATGCCTGAGACCACATAAAAGTTTAATAGAACGAGTACAAAATCTCATGTTCAATTTGTTTCACCTTTTTGGCTCTCATTACATAATCAACTCATGACTTATTTTTTATATATAAAAATAATATATAAGACTCTGTGTTAGAAGGGTTAGGAGGGTCAGATATATTTCAACATATAAAGTGAATTCAATAATTATTGTAGTTTGCTGGAATCAAGAATATATGATCACATTTTCTGTAATACAACTTATGTATTATAGCCACTATCAGATATTGTCGCTTAAGAATTTTTGCACATAAAATTATATAATAACGTTATGTTAAATCTTAAAAATATATAAAAACACTTTCCAAGATAATCAAAAATTAATAACTTTCCATTCTTTGAGAACAACTTTGTCATCAATATCACCAACACCAAGAAAATGCTTGATGTACCAATGAATCATCATTTTTTGGAGCAGACCTTCACGCTTAATGATATATAATGATATCGCTAAATGGTAAGGTTTTCTCCAAAAACTTTATCAATATATCCCCAATTTATTTAAGTTCCTCTATAAGAGAATGGTAATGTGTGATATGATAGCTGAGTAATGGTATTTGATTTCTTAAACCTTAAATCTAATAAACATGGTTAACAATATGGAAATTAAAATTAATCTAAATTTAAAATAAATAAGAAAATAGTAGAGATGATAGAAACATTATAATTTTCCTGGTATGCTGGTGGATTATAGAGTGTTGTATACATGTATTTCTCAATACATGGAGGCTCTAATTTTTTATAATGTATTAATTTGCAATGCAGAAATTTGATCAAAATTAAAGAGTGGTTATTAATTAGAGAGACACATTGTGTTCAATTTTGGTTTACTTACACATATTTTTCAACAAATCAATTCTATGTTAAAATCCTTTTTATCCATATAATTAACAAATTAAGTGCTACTGGCGGATACTTGAATCTGGAACATGGTGAAAAGGAGAAAATAAAGTGTACCAAAGTTGTTTAAGTTGTAAAAGAGAACTTTAATCGTTGTATCAATAAATCTCCATTCCAACCTATCTAATGCCATAAAATATCAATTCTTAACCCAGCCACGCCCTTTTTTCCCTTGTGACTTCAAATGCAATCACTGTATTATGAACTAATAGCCTCCCTTCATTAAAAGCACTCTGTTTGTTAGACACTGTCTAGATTAAACATAGTTTGAACTTACTCACCACCACCTTCGACAATATGCACATCAGAACATTATAAAGATAGATAGGTCGAAGATCTTCCATATGTTTCAGTTGTTTAACCTTAGGAATAAGATATACAAGCCTACGATTTAGTTCCCTTGGCCCATGTGGTGTATCAAAGAAAATCTGACAAAATAGAACAACATACCTTTTAAAAATATTTCAATACGTTTGAAAAATGCTGGGTTCGACCCATGTGGATCTAGTGACTTGTATTGATGCATGAAAAAGACTACATTCTTAACTTCGTCCTCCCTAATAGGTAACATGACCTAGTGATTGTGAAATAATAATTAAAAAAAGTTTGCAAAAAGGGTAAAATTTGACACGACCTTAATCTAATAACCATATATCAAACAAAACGGTAAAATTTAACATAAATTTAAATAACTTACCTGAGCAAAAACAAAACAATGTAAAGCCATAGGGAAAAACATATATGTGTGTACTATCCAACTAAATCATAGTGGAAGACATGTAGATGTGGAGTCCATAACAAGGAATATCATATATGCATGTCCCATAATTATAATATACCTATTTGTCTTGTCGTGGTTTCGGTATTTTTGTTTATAACTATGAGAAAAAGCAAAAGCGACCAAATCGAGATGTTCCTCCAAGACTCTGATGTTTTACCTTGAGGAGAAGATGTTTTTTTGATGAGTCGATTTGATCCAAGTTTGTGGAGAAACCACCCTGCAAAGAGAAAGTCAGGTACCGGGTTTTGTAAATAACAATCTGAGAATCTCAGATTGTAATTTAATTTAATTCCTTATCACCAAATGATAAGGAGTTGTAAAAAAAAAGCACAAAATGTTTTACCTATCCAAGGGAATCCATGTTATAAAAGATGGAAACCTTTCCACTTTTGCTAACTTGATACATTTCCCTGTAGTAGGTAGCAAGGTCATAGTTGTAGATCAATGTCCTCCACCAATACTATAGCTGTTATTTTCTTCGTTATTTATATTAATAACATATCGCCTCTCCGTCCTTGAACTATTCTTGTTATCGACACTTGTGGTATCTCTTCTTTCAAGACATTTGTTCTCACTTCCCGTAGCTCGGGTCATCTTCTCACAATTTTCTTTTATCTTTTTCTAAAATGAAACGAGTAAAAAAAATTATAAGATGTGAATTATAATAACACTTGCTTAATTGATTCTTAATAAACAATTATACAAACACCTTTATATGACCTAGGCGATTGGACACAAGTTTTTTATTTAACGATTCAGTATATAATAAAACATCTGAAAGTATTGAATTTCTTCTTTGTAGTACTTCATTCTATAAAGATTAACAAACTATCAGAAGACCGAGCAAACAAAAAGTCCAAAATACAAATTCTACTATTACAACCACAAGTGATACCTTAAAATTTCATACCACTGTCATTCCAAACAATTCCCAATACAACTCAGAACTGATAATAAGACACGATTGACACATAAACATGATTTAATAAAGATCCCAAACACAAAATAACATAGAAAGAGAAAAGCAAGAAGGTAAATTAAACAATAATTAACAATAATCGACCAAATTTAATCTTCTCCTAAATTAAATTTAGTGAATTGAAAAAACTTTAGGAAAAATGATTTGGGGAAAAAATACATTCCGTTCAAGGTTTAATCTTTTCCGAGATTTAATCTTCTTGGAGCTTTAGTCTTTACAAAGATTTAATATTCAGTGTTTGAGAGAAATATTTCAGCAAAGATTTAATCTTTCGCCGCAGTGGAGATTGTTTGACAGTCCGTGTTTTTTTATATTATTTAATTGACAGCCGGGAAAACAATTTCAGCAAGCCCGCTCACAAGTTTTGAACAAGACCGCCTAACTTTTGGGCCCAAATCTCTGATCTACTGTAACGATTATATAATGTATTGCAATAACATATATTTGTAACTACCTCGAAATTTTGTTGATTCAGTTGCAATGTTTTTAAAATCCCTTGCAATAGACATGAAATCACCTTTCAACCATAACATTTTTTAGATAGTTTTTAGAAATCTGGTTGTGAAAGCAATTATATGGTATAGTGAACTAAACCTTGTATAACCATTATTCTTTAATACCTGATTCTCCTACAGGCTGGAAGCTATTCCTCATACATACCCTGATATACTCCGGTGATATTTATGAATTGCTTTATGCTCTGAAATAAATGTTTTATCAACGTTAATTATGATTCTGTTTTATTGAATTACAATATTTATCATGTTATGGCTCATATTATGAATTTGACATAGTTTTGTTAAGGCTTCTCAAAGAGAATTGAGGAACTAACATATTTTACTATTAATCTTGTCTTTGGTCAATATGTATATGCAACAAAATCTATAACATTGAATATAAGAAATGACAATATACCTCATTTAGATTTCTCACATGATCTATCCTCCAATCCTTTCATGCTACTTTATTAAGTCCAAGCCATAAGATCCAGTTGTATCATTCTATGCCCTTCTAATAACTTCTCAACTATCAATGTAAGCAGGTACCATAACTAGAGTAACAATATGACTAATATGACTAAACTGTTCATCTATTTTTCACCCCCAAGCCTCCACAACAAACGTGTGATATGAACATATAGTCACACAATATTTAAAAATTTAAACAGAGATGAGCACAGAATAATCCGATTCTTAAAATTCTGTAAGCAATTAGATGATGAAATAAAAATAGACTACAATTAAAATCATTGCACTTGTAATGCTTAAATCATCTATAAATTGAACTCCTTTGTAATATTTACATTGTATCTGCAGATAATGGTTTCAACATGTTTCTACTTTCTATGCATCTTACAAAGAATACATAATCAAACAAAAAATATTTTCATGTTTTGCTTAAGCTGCATATAAGAATAAAGCATTGAACTTGTTGTTTTTGCAAGGGGAGTGTGCCTTGCTATCACGTTATCAAGTCTTTCCTCAAATATTAGATCAAGTGATGCTTGAGACCAGATAAAAGTTGAATGGAACGAGTAGAAAATCTAGTGTTCAATTTGTTTCACCTTTTTGGGTCTCATTACATAAGCAACTCATGACTTTTTGTTTATATATAAAAATAATATATAAGACTCTGTGTTAGGAGGGTTAGGAGGGTCAGATATATTTCAACATATAAAGTGAATTCAATAATTATTGTAGTTTGTTAGAATCAAGAATATATGATCACATTTTGTGTAATACAACTTATGTATTATAGCCACTATCAGATATTGTCGCTTAAATAATCATCATAAACATATTTATGTTTGCAAAATAAATTGAACAAATTAAATACTTAATCTTCAATTATAAAGTAACGTATATAAAATATGTAAATGTCAAGATTAATGAATATTGATATGTCTTTTCCAAAAAAATACAAAACATTAATAAATGAATAAGAAAATATTTAATACACTGAATATGAAAAAAAAATATTTTATCTTTATCCCCTCCCAACAACACCTAGTATTTTACAAAAAATATAAGTTTAAACAATTCAATAAAAACAATGAACAATTATCGAGGATCCAATTTAAAGTCCAATTATATAAGAACTAAATCCACTAATTATTATTCAATCAATATTTGTAAATAAGGTACTTAATATTGATAAATGATATATAAAAATACATTATATTTAGTGTTAAATATAAACCATAAAAGATTTGAAAAACTGGTCTGATTGGATCTTAAGAAAGTCATATTTAAAAAGGCCCGAAGCTGTCTCAACATATATTTTATTATAAAATTTTGCTTCTCTACTAAAGAGAAAAAACTTGGATTAACTCAAATTCGAAATTTTAAAATTATCGAAATAATTTTTTTGATAGTTTTATTTTTCATCCAATTTTTTACACTAAAATATTTTGGGATAAAATTTTAAATCGGATAAAATTCTACACATCTTTAATATATTTAAAGAAATTTAACAAATGTACATTATTTTTAGAAGAAACGAAAAGTAATAAAATTAAGTTTTTTACATATATCTAATTCGGACGTGCCGTAATTTGCGCCCTTCTTGGGCCTCAAAATTTTGTATAAAATCCAGATTCATTATTTTTTTAGAAAAATTGATTTGATAAAAATTCTAAATATTTAAATTAATTACGCCACCCTTAACACTATTTAATTTATCTTTATATAAATTATTAAATATTTATCTTTTAAGTTGAAATGAATATTTATCTTTTTTAGTTGAAATAAATTAGTCAATTAAATTATAATTATTATGTTCCCACTGTGGGTTATAGGCTTTGTATTCTACCAAAATTTTATATTTGTTTGCTAATAGAACCTATAATATTTCTCACTTTGTAAGTCAAGAGTTATTATTATTATTTAAGCAAGCAAAATAACTTTTAATTGGATTTATCTTCTTGTACCTAGATAATCCATCAAGAAACTAACAATTCATATTTTCAATAGAATTAGTCAGACGAAAATTCAAGATTTGTTCCACTAAAACTAAGTCCTAACAACACTTTAAATACTCACTTAAATTTGATAAAATTTATATAAAAATAAGTCAACAAAGAAACATGCAAATCAATGCAAGAAGCAGTGTTTAAGATATAGTAAGTCTACTATAGACCACCGCACATGAAGCATGTTTTTTTCATAGTATTTAGCATCAAATGATTTAGAAATAATAGTTGCTGCCATCACTAATGAGGAATTCAGAGGATGGAATCATTGGCATGTTGTTCTCCAAGTATGCACAAGGAGCAGCAACCCCACTTCCAAGTTGTACCAAGTAACCAAGATCCTTAAGAATCATCTCCATACCAGTAAGACAGCCTATCACTTGCAACTATAAAAAACACCGGTAAGTTTATAGTAGAATATTTATAAATATTTCATTGTTTTTCGAAATGGTTAGTAAGAGGTAAATAGAGAGAAAATATTTATAACTTGTCAAAAGGAAGTAGGATACAAGGTTATGGCTCATATTATGAATTTGACATAGTTTTGTTAAGGCTTCTCAAAGAGAATTGAGGAACTAACATATTTTACTATTAATCTTGTCTTTGGTCAATATGTATATGCAACAAAATCTATAACATTGAATATAAGAAATGACAATATACCTCATTTAGATTTCTCACATGATCTATCCTCCAATCCTTTCATGCTACTTTATTAAGTCCAAGCCATAAGATCCAGTTGTATCATTCTATGCCCTTCTAATAACTTCTCAACTATCAATGTAAGCAGGTACCATAACTAGAGTAATAATATGACTAATATGACTAAACTGTTCATCTATTTTTCACCCCCAAGCCTCCACAACAAACGTGTGATATGAACATATAGTCACACAATATTTAAAAATTTAAACAGAGATGAGCACAGAATAATCCGATTCTTAAAATTCTGTAAGCAATTAGATGATGAAATAAAAATCGACTACAATTAAAATCATTGCACTTGTAATGCTTAAATCATCTATAAATTGAACTCCTTTGTAATATTTACATTGTATCTGAAGATAATGGTTTCAACATGTTTCTACTTTCTATGCATCTTACAAAGAATACATAATCAAACAAAAAATATTTTCATGTTTTGCTTAAGCTGCATATAAGAATAAAGCATTGAACTTGTTGTTTTTGCAAGGGGAGTGTGCCTTGCTATCACGTTATCAAGTCTTTCCTCAAATATTAGATCAAGTGATGCTTGAGACCAGATAAAAGTTGAATGGAACGAGTAGAAAATCTAGTGTTCAATTTGTTTCACCTTTTTGGGTCTCATTACATAAGCAACTCATGACTTTTTGTTTATATATAAAAATAATATATAAGACTCTGTGTTAGGAGGGTTAGGAGGGTCAGATATATTTCAACATATAAAGTGAATTCAATAATTATTGTAGTTTGTTAGAATCAAGAATATATGATCACATTTTGTGTAATACAACTTATGTATTATAGCCACTATCAGATAATGTCGCTTAAATAATCATCATAAACATATTTATGTTTGCAAAATAAATTGAACAAATTAAATACTTAATCTTCAATTATAAAGTAACGTATATAAAATATGTAAATGTCAAGATTAATGAATATTGATATGTCTTTTCCAAAAAAATACAAAACATTAATAAATGAATAAGAAAATATTTAATACACTGAATATGAAAAAAAAATATTTTATCTTTATCCCCTCCCAACAACACCTAGTATTTTACAAAAAATATAAGTTTAAACAATTCAATAAAAACAATGAACAATTATCGAGGATCCAATTTAAAGTCCAATTATATAAGAACTAAATCCACTAATTATTATTGAATCAATATTTGTAAATAAGGTACTTAATATTGATAAATGATATATAAAAATACATTATATTTAGTGTTAAATATAAACCATAAAAGATTTGAAAAACTGGTCTGATTGGATCTTAAGAAAGTCATATTTAAAAAGGCCCGAACCTGTCTCAACATATATTTTATTATAAAATTTTGCTTCTCTACTAAAGAGAAAAAACTTGGATTAACTCAAATTCGAAATTTTAAAATTATCGAAATAATTTTTTTGATAGTTTTATTTTTCATCCAATTTTTTACACTAAAATATTTTGGGATAAAATTTTAAATCGGATAAAATTCTACATATCTTTAATATATTTAAAGAAATTTAACAAATGTACATTATTTTTAGAAGAAACGAAAAGTAATAAAATTAAGTTTTTTACATATATCTAATTCGGACGTGCCGTAATTTGCGCCCTTCTTGGGCCTCAAAATTTTGTATAAAATCCAGATTCATTATTTTTTTAGAAAAATTGATTTGATAAAAATTCTAAATATTTAAATTAATTACGCCACCCTTAACACTATTTAATTTATCTTTATATATTGATATGTCTTTTCTAAAAAATACACAACATTAATAAATGAATAAGAAAATATGTTATATACTGAATATGAAAAAAAAATTATTTTATCTTTATCGCCTCCCAACAACACCTAGTATTTTACAAAAAATATAAATTTAAACAATTCAATAAAAACAATGAACAATTATCGAGGATCCAATTTAAAGTCCAATTATATAACAACTAAAACGACTAATTATTATTGAATCAATATTTGTAAATAACGTACTTAATATTGATAAATGATATATAAAAATACATTATATTTAGTGTTAAATATAAACCATAAAAATTTTGAAAAACTCGTCTGATTCGATCTTGAGAAAGTCATATTTAAAAAGGCCCGAAGCTGCATGAACATATATTTTATTATAAAAATTTGCTTCTCTCCTAAAGAGAAAAAACTTGGATTTACTCAAATTCGGAATTTTAAAAATATCGAAATAATTTTTTTGATAGTTTTATTTTTCATCCAATTTTTTACACTAAAATATTTGGGGATAAAATTCTAAATCGGAAAAAATTCTACACATCTTTAATATATTTAAAGAAATTTTAACAAATGTACATTATTTTTCGAAGAAATGAAAAGTAATAAAATTAAGTTTTTTTACATATACCAATTCAGACGTGCTGTAATTTGCGCCATTCTTGGGCCTCAAAATTTTGTATAAAATTCAAATTCATTAATTTTTTAGAAAAATTGATTTGATCCAAATTCTAAATATGTAAATTAATTAAGCCACCCTTAACACTATTTAATTATCTTTATTTAAATTATTAAATATTTATCTTTTAAGTTGAAATGAACATTTATCATTTTTAGTTGAAATAAATTAGTCAATTTAATTATAATTATTATGTTCCCACTGTGGCTTATTCGCTTTGTATTCTACCAAAATTTTATTTTTGTTTGCTAATAAAACCTATAATATTTCTCACTTTGTAAGTAAAGAGTTATTATTGGTATTTAAGCAAGCAAAATAACTTCTAATTGCATTTATCTTCTTGTACCTAGATTTTTTTTTTTGACAAATGCAGAAAGTTCTCATTAAATTGAATATAGTACAGTCGGGACAAACCCCCCAACTGTCGATACAACCAGGTGATAAAACAAATAACATACTAAAAACAATTAGATGATTTGTTTGCTGATCGTTTAACACATAAAATTTAAAAATTCTTGAAATTAAAAACGAAATCAAAGACATCCCAAGCGATCCAAATTGCAGCAGCATCTCTGAAAATAGCAACATCGCAATTGACCATATTACATAAAAACTATGGTTAGCCCAGTGTTCAGAAACACCAAACGCATAAAATGAGATTGAAGAAGCGGCACCCAGCTATCTACATGCCGGACACGAGCTAGACATGCCGAAGGCACCCCAGCTATCTTACCAGCTATAGACATGCCGAAAGTATAAATCCATGAAAGATGACCAATCTTTAGTTGTGAAAGGTGAGCTCTTGCAATAATCACCACCGTCCCAAATCCAATGCAGGCTTTGCAGATCACCAAAAATATCAATAAATTTGTCCTCAACACATCTATCACCACATAAACCCAACCATGACTAAATAAAAACATAACAAACACTCCAAAAGGAGAGACAAAACACACACTCCTAAAGGAGAGACACACAAACACCCAAAAAATTGGATTTTATTAAAACGAAATAAACGAGAATAACAGAAAATAAAGGGGTTGGGGCTTTCCACCGGAGAAAACCAGTGGAAGCCCCTCGATTTACTTGAAAATAGACAAACCCTAACAGAGAGGATGAAAGAAGAGAGGCTGCTGAGAGTTTTAATAATGCTACTTAATCCAAAATCTCTTGTAAATGAGTTTTTTTAATAATGCTACTTAATCCAAAATTTGTACCAAAATAGTTATAAAATGACGTGACTGTACAAGTGTTGAAATTTAGTTGGTTCTTCTTGTACCTAAATAATCCATAAAGAAACTTACAATTCATGTTTTTAATAGAATTAGTCAGACCAAAATTCAAGACTTGTTCCACTAAAATGAAGTCCTAACAACACTTTAAATACTCATTTAAATTTAATAAAATTTACATAAAAATAAGTCAACAAAGAAACATGCAAATCAATCCAAGAAGCGGTTTTTAAGATATAGTAAGTCTACTGTAGACCACCGCACATGAAGCATGTTTTTACATATTATTTAGCATAAAATGATTTAGAAATAGTAATAGTTGCTGCAATCACTAATGGGGTATCTAGAGGATGGAATTATTGGCATGTTGTTCTCCATGTTTGCAGAAGCAGCAGCAACCCCACTTCCAAGTTGTACCAAGTAACCAACATCCTTAAGAATCATCTCCATACCAGTAAGACACCCTATCACTTGCAACTACAAAAAACACCCGTATGTTTATAGTAGAATATTTATAAATATTTCATTGTTTTTAGAAATGGTTAGTAAGAGGTAAATAGAGAGAAAATATTTATAACTTGTCTCGTTTATGACTGATTGTGTGGTCTTAGCAAAAGGAAGTAGGATACAAGGTTATGGCTCATATTATGAATTTGACATAGTTTTGTTAAAGCTTCTCAAAGAGAATTGAGGAACTAACATATTTTACTATTAATCTTGTCTCTGGTCAATATGTAGATGCAACAAAATCTATAACATTGAATATATGAAATGACAATATACCTCATTTAGATTTCTCACATAATCTATCCTCGAATCCTTTCATGCTACTTTATTAAGTCCAAGCCATAAGATCCAGTTGTATCATTCTATGCTCTTCTAATAACTTCTCAACTATCAATATAAGCCGGTACCATAACCGCAGTAACAATATGACTAATATGACTAAACCGTTCATCTTTCTCAGTGCAGTTTTTCAGCCCCCAGGCCTCCACAACAAACCTGTGATATGAACATATAGTCACACAATATCCAAAAATGTAAAATAGAGATGAGCACAGAATAATCCGATTCTAAAAATTATGTAAACAATTAGATGATGAAATAAAAATCGACTACAATTAAAATCATTGCACTTGTAATTCTTAAATCATCTATAAACTGAACTGGTTTGTAATATTTACATTGTATCTACAAATAATTGTTTTAACATGTTTCCACTTTCTATGCATCTCACAAAGAATACATAATGAAACAAAAAATATTTTCAGTGTTTTGCTTAAGCTGCATATAAGAATAAAGCATTTAACTTGTTGTTGTTGCAAGGGGAGTGTGCCTTGCTATTACGTTCTCCAGTCTTTCCTCGAATATTAGATCAAGTGATGCCTGAGACCAGATAAAAGTTTAATGGAAGGAGTACAAAATCTCATGTTCAATTTGTTTCACCTTTTTGGCTCTCATTACATAAGCAACTCATGACTTATTCTTTATATATAAAAATAATATATAAGACTCTGTGTTAGAAGGGTTAGGAGGGTCAGATATATTTCAACATATAAAGTGAATTCAATAATTATTGTAGTTTGCTGGAATCAAGAATATAAGATCACATTTTGTGTAATACAACTTATGTATTATAGCCACTATCAGATATTGTCACTTATGAATTTTTGCACATAAAATTATATAATAACGTTATGTTAAATCTTAAAAATATATAAAAACACTTTCCAAGATAATCAAAAATTAATAACTTTCCGTTCTTTGAGAACAACTTTGTCATCAATATCACCAACACCAAGAAAATGCTTGATATACCAATGGATCATCATTCTTTGAGAACAATATCACCAACACCAAAAAAATGCTTGATGTACCAATGCATCATCATTCTTTGGAGCAGACCTTGACCCTTAATGATATATAATGATATGGCTACATGGTAAGGTTTTCTCCAAAAACTTTATCAAAATATCCACAATTTATTTAAGTTCCTCCTTAAGAGAATGGTAATGTGTGATATGATAGCTGAGTAATGGTATTTGATTTCTTAAACCTTAAATCTAATAAATATGGTTAACAATATGGAAATTAAAATTAACTTAAATTTAAAATAAATAAGAAAATAGTAGAGATGATAGAAACATTACAATTTTCCTGGTATGCTGGTGGATTATAGAGTGTTGTATACATGTATGTCTCAATACATGGAGGCTCTAATTTTTTATAATGTAGTACTTTGCAATGGAGAAATTTGATCAAAATTAAAGAGTGGTTATTAATTAGAGAGACACATTGTGTTCAATTTAGTTTTACTTACACATATTTCTCAACAAATCAATTCTATGTTAAAATCCTTTTTATCCATATAATTAACAAATTGAGTTCTAGTGGGGGATACTTGAATCTGGTACATGGTGAAAAGGAGAAAATAAAGTATAACAAAGTTGTTTAAGTTGTAAAACAGAACTTTAATCGTTATATCAATAAATATCCATTCCAACCTATCTTATGCCTTAAAATATCAATTCTTAACCTAGCCAGGCCCTTTTTTCCCTTGTGACTTCAAAGCAATCATTGTATTATGAGCTAATAGCCTCCCTTCATTAAAAACACTCTGTTTGTTAGACACTGTCTAGATTAAACATAGTTTAAACTTATTCACCACCACCTTCGACGGTATGCGCATCACAACATTATAAAAATAGATAGGTCGAAGATCTTCCATATGTTTCAGTTGTTTAACCTTAGGAATAAGACATACAAGCCTACGATTTAGTTCCCTTGGCCCATGTCGTGTATCAAAGAAAATCTGACAAAATAGAACAACATATCTTTTAAAAATATTTCAATACGTATGAAAAATGCCGGGTTCGACCCATGTGGATCTAGTGAGTTATATTGATGCATGAACAAGACTACATTCTTAACTTCCTCCTCCCTAATAGGTACTATGACGTACTGATTGTGAAATAATAATTAAAAAAAGTTTGCAAAAAGGGTAAAATTTGACACGACCTTAATCGAATAACCATATATCAAACAAAACGGTAAAATATGACAGAAATTTAAACAACTTACCCGAGCAGAAACAAAACCATGTAAAGTCATAGGAAAAAACATATGTGTGTGTACTATCCAACTAAATCATAGTGGAAGACATATAGATATGGAGGCCATAACAAGGAATATCACATATGCATGTCCCATAATTACAATATACCTGTTTATCTTGTCGTGGTTTCAATATTTTTGTTTATAACTATGAGCCAAAGCCAAAGCGACCAAATTGATATGTTCCTCCAGACTCTGATATTTTACTTTGAGCAGAAGATGCTTTTTTGATGAGTCGATTTGATCCATGTTTGTGGAGAAACCACCCTGCAAAGAGAAAGTCAGGTACCGCGATTTGTAAATAACAATCTGAGAATCTCAGATTGAAATTTAATTTAATTGCTTATCACCAAATGATAAGGAGTTGATAAAAAAGAGCATAAAATATTTTACCTATCCAAGGGAATCCATGTTATAAAAGATGGCAACCTTTCCACTTTTGCTAACTTGATACATTTCCCTGTAGTAGGTAGCAAGGTCATAGTTGCAGATCAATGTCCTCCACCAATACTATAGATGTCATTTTCTTCGTTATTTGTATTAATAACATATCGCCTCTCCGTCCTTGAACTATTCTTGTTATCGACACTTGTTGTATCTCTTCTTTCAAGACATTTGTTCTCACTTCCCGTAGCTCGGGTCATCTTCTCACAATTTTCTTTTATCTTTTTCTAAAATGAAAACAGTAAAAAAAATTATAAGATGTGAATTATAATAACACTTGATTAATTGATTCTTATTAAACAATTATACAAATACCTTTATATGACCTAGGCGATTGGACACAAGTTTTTTATTTAACGAGTCAATATATAATAAAACATCTGAAATTTCTTCTTTGTAGTACTTCATTCTATAAAGATTAACAAACTATTAGAACATGGAACAAACAAAAAGTCCAAAAAACAAATTCTACTTTTACAACGACAAGTGATACCTTACAATTTCATACAACTGTCATTCCAAACAAATCCCATTACAACTCAGAACTGATAATAAGACACGATTGACACATAAATATAATTTAATAAAAAAACCCCTAATTAACAAATAGTGTAACATCCATAAAAGATCCCAAACACAAAATAACATAGAAACATGAAAGCAAGGAGGTAAATTAAACAATAATTAACAATAATCAACCAAATTTAATCTTCTCCTAAATTAAATTTAGTGAATTGAAAGAACTTTAGGAAAGATGATTTGGGGAAAAAAATACATTCCGTTCAAGGTTTAATCTTTTCCGAGATTTAATCTTCTTGGAGCTTTAGTCTTTACAAAGATTTAATATTCAGTGTTTGAGAGAAATATTTCAGAAAAGATTTAATCTTTCGTCGCAGTGGAGATTGTTTGACAGTCTGTGTTTTTTTTGTTTATTTAATAGACAGCCGGGAAAATAATTTCAGCAAGCCCGCTCACAAGTTTTGAACAAGACAGCCTAGCTTTTCGGCCCAAATCTCTGATCTACTGTAACGATTATATAATGTATTGCAATAACATGTATTTGTAACAACCTTGAAATTTTGTTGATTCAGTTGCAATGTTTTTAAAATCCCTTGCAATAGACATGAAATCACCTTTCACCAGCAACGTTTTTTGGATGGTTTTAAAAATATGGTTGCGAAAGCAATTCTATGGTATAGTGAACTAAACCTTGTATAACCATTATTCATCTAATACCTGATACTCCTACAGGCTGGAAGTTATTCCTCATACATACCCTGATATATTCTGGTGATATTTATGAATTAGTTTATGCCCCGAAATAAATGTTTTATCAATTTTAATTATGATTCTGTTTTATTGAATTACAATATTTATCATGTTGAATTGTTATAGAATTGGATAGGTTTCTAAATATGGCACAAATTCGTGGTCAGACCAGATTGGTGGTCATATTAGGCCAATGTGTACCTTGGATCCAGTATAGAGAACAGAGATGTGTGCCTTAATCCGGTTAGTGTGTCACTGATCAGCAGCCTAACCTTGGTTTTAAACTTAAAAATGAATATCCAATTCTAATAATTGCTTAACAAGGAACTAGATTCCTATGAATCATTTCAATTGATCATTGTTAACACCCGGTTATTATTATTATAACTTCCTGAGCTAGTTAGCTAACCCTTGTGAATCTGTTTAAGTCATTCTATAGTTAAAGTAGAAATTATTGGTAACGAGGATCCCCAGTCCAGTATGCGATCTAGGATTCCCGGTTGAGTTGGATCGAGCTAGTTTGAGTTATGCAAGTTTGTAAGAATAATTTCATTTTCATTTGTAAGTTAAACTAGTTGGGATTTGGTATGACGTAATAAAAGTCAATGTTGTGGTTGGTTTCTCATACTTTAACCTATTGTGATCCGTGGTTGCGTAAATAAGGGTAATTGCATATAATATTTCATATACAGGTTTATATAATATGTGTGTTGTGAACCCCAAACTTCTGATTCGGGTTTGGAGGGCGTCACAACCACCCTCTCTGAAGCTAAATCAACTACTAATATTACCTAATATACAACAAGTACTACCACTAAAATTACCAACAATGCTACCATAAATTGCCACTACTAAGACTAACCAATATAACATCAATGCTACCACCTGTAATATCATAATTAAACTGGCCATAAATGGAACTACTTAAGCTAGCACGAACTTCAACACCAACACTAATAATACCACCACTAAGCTACCAATACGAAAACTAAGCTACCACCAATGCCACAACCAATGCCACTACTAAGACTAACCAATATAACATCAATGCTACAACCTGTAATACTATAATTAAACTTGCCATAAATGGAAATGCTTAAGCTAGCACGAACTTCAACACCAACACCAATAATACCACCACCAATTCTCCTGCAAAGATTACCGCTTTCAATGCCACCAATTGCACTAATAAGAGCACCAAGACCAATGGCACCATCAATGCCAGCAAATCCACTACTAATATTATCGTTTCTGGTACCACCAATGTAACCACTAAAGATGCTAGTCATGCTGCCACCAATCCCACTATTAAAACTACCCAATATACCACCGATGATACTATCACTTATGCCATTATTAAATTTACCACCAATGATACTCCTTAAGTTAGCACGAACTATACCACCAACAATCCCACCACCAATTCCACTCCTAAGATTACGACTACTAGTGCCACCAATTGGACTAGTAAAATTACCACCATCAGTGACACGACCAACAATATTACTACTGGATTAAAGAATAATCATAACTCTATACTTTTCAAATAGTTACAGATCTATAGAAGTTACTAAGCAACGGGTTCTAGTGAGGCTAAAAATGGTGACCCTACCATTTCATGTATTGAAAATATAAGTTCTTCCAATACTAAAAAATTTCTCAAACAAAGGCTACATCTCTATCAAGTAAGAAATCTCATTTTCAACCATGTGTGTTATGAAATGAAGTTAAAAAGTGATGGGGCTTCGTGAGATGGGAAACTCTTAATATAAGTAAACTTCGTGTTTTATTAGGTCAATAAAGAGTAATTTAGAGTTGTTTGTCTTATATACATTAGAAAAAAGATACACCCCACATAGATCCACTTGTACTATCTGCATTTATATTAATAATATATATTGGCATGGTAAAAGTTAAAGAATAATAAATAAACGTGACACCGTACATTGATGAAGAGAAAGGGAAGGCACTTGGAGCATTTTCTTCATTGTTTTTGGAACTTGTTGCAAGTAGCAAGAAAAATATAAAATGTCTCTAAAGTAAGGTCATACATAAACATAAAATAAATTTAATGGTATAATTCAACAAATATGAACATAAAATATAAATAATTCGTGGGCTTCTTTTCTATAAATTTTCATTTTTTTCATATATCATGTATTTGATTATTTATGAGGAAAAAAAAAATTACGACAAATGAAACTGTTTTTTTCTAACCTTGACATATAATCTTGAAAGGATAATTCTTGACATAGAGGTCATGTAAAAACAAATACAAGTGACTGTAAATCTACATACTTATATACAAGGAAAATGGGATACTTATTTTAGTGTTTGATTTCTACCAAAAGTTTGTGCAAATAACACATATGAAAAGAAAATGAAGAAACAGGGAAATATAAATTATTACCTTAACTTTGTTAAACAACATCAATTCATGATAACCTGTAAACCTTATCCACTTAGTCCTCCACCAATTCATTTGATTAGTCGTCGGCCAATTCATTTGGAGATGTGTTTAACTTTAGAGAACCAAAACACTCTTGCATAGAAAATACAAATAACTCCAAAACACTATTTCATGGCCATGTACAAATTCATTTTGTTTGTAAGGCGGCGGGCTTGTGCTGATATTATGGTTTTACCTACCTTTTTAATATCCTATATTTTGCAGGCCCAATTGTATATCATGGGTTTGAATGGGCCCAATTTATTTTTAATTGTTTTTTATCTTAGTATCAATTTCTTATTACAAATTAAAATTTTTTCTTTTTGTAAAAATATAATTTAACAAAGTCTGCTCCATGTATTATACAAACTAATTGGGTATCGATTTACAAACATAAGTAAACAAGCATTCCTTTAATTTATTTTGTTTTGTAAATAAAATGAGATTCTATAAATTAAGTGGTAAGAATTGTAGAAAAAACTTAACTAGAAATAATATTTTCTCAAAAAATTTTAAATTTTATTTAGTGAAATTATATATAAATTCCCTACTGACCTCAACTAATAAACCATAAAAATTTGAAAAACCGATCTTAAGAAAGCCATATTTAAAAAGGCCCGAAGCTTCCTGAACATATATTTTATTATAAAACTTTGCTTCTCTCCTAAAGAGAAAAAACTTGGATTTACTCAAATTTGGAATTTTGAAAATATCGAAATAATTTTTTTGATAGTTTTATTTTTCATCCAATTTTTTACACTAAAATATTTTGTGATAAAATTCTAAATCGGAAAAAATTCTACACATCTTTAATATATTTAAAGAAAATTTAACAAATGTACATTATTTTTCGAAGAAATGAAAAGTAATAAAATTAAGTTTTTTTACATATATCTAATTGGGATGGGTTGTAATTTGCGCCAATCTTGGGCCTCAAAATTTTGTATAAAATCCAAATTCATTAGTTTTTTAGAAAAATCGATTTGATCCAAATTCTAAATATGTAAATTTATTAAGCCACCCTTAACACTATTTAATATATCTTTATTCAAATTATTAAATATTTGTCTTTTAAGTTGAAATGAACATTTATCTTTTTTAGTTGAAATAAATTAGTCAATTAAATTATAATTATTATGTTCCCACTGTGGCTTATAGGCTTTCTATTCTACCAAAATTTTATTTTTGTTTGCTAATACAACCTATAATATTTCTCACTTTGTAAGTCAAGAGTTATTATTACTATTTAAGCAAGCAAAATAACTTCTAATTGGATTTATATTCTTGAACCTAGATAATCCATCAAGAAACTAACAATTCATATTTTCAATAGAATTACTCAGACCAAAATTCAAGACTTCTTCCACTAAAAACAAGTCCTAACAACACTTTAAATACTCATTTAAATTTGATAAAATTTATATAAAAATAAGTCAACAAAGAAACATGCAAATCAATGCAAGAAGCAGTGTTTAAGATATAGTAAGTCTACTATAGACCACCGCACATGAAGCATGTTTTTTCATAGTATTTAGCATCAAATGATTTAGAAATAATAGTTGCTCCCATCACTAATGAGGAATTGAGAGGATGGAATCATTGGCATGTTGTTCTCCAAGTATGCAGAAGGAGCAGCAACCCCACTTCGAAGTTGTACCAAGTAACCAACATCCTTAAGAATCATCTCCATACCAGTAAGACAGCCTATCACTTGCAACTACAAAAAACACCGGTAAGTTTATAGTAGAATATTTATAAATATTTCATTGTTTTTCGAAATAGTTAGTAAGAGGTAAATAGAGAGAAAATATTTATAACTTGTCAAAAGGTAGTAGGATACAAGGTTATGGCTCATATTATGAATTTGACATAGTTTTGTAAAGGCTTCTCAAAGAGAATTGAGGAACTAACATATTTTACTATTAATCTTGTCTTTGGTCAATATGTATATGCAACAAAATCTATAACATTGAATATAAGAAATGACAATATACCTCATTTAGATTTCTCACATGATCTATCCTCGAATCCTTTCATGCTACTTTATTAAGTCTAAGCCATAAGATCCAGTTGTATCATTCTATGCCCTTCTAATAACTTCTCAACTATCAATGTAAGCAGGTACCATAACTACAGTAACAATATGACTAATATGACTAAACTGTTCACCTATTTCTCAGCCCCAAGCCTCCACAACAAACGTGTGATATGAACATATAGTCACACAATATTTAAAAATTTAAACAGAGATGAGCACAGAATAATCCGATTCTTAAAATTCTGTAAGCAATTAGATGATGAAATAAAAATCGACTACAATTAAAATCATTGCACTTGTAATGCTAAAATCATCTATAAATTGAACTCGTTTGTAATATTTACATTGTATCTAGAAATAATGGTTTCAACATGTTTCTACTTTCTATGCATCTCACAAAGAATACATAATCAAACAAAAAATATTTTCATATTTTGCTTAAGCTGCATATAAGAATAAAGCATTGAACTTGTTGTTTTTGCAAGGGGAGTGTGCCTTGCTATCACGTTATCAAGTCTTTCCTCAAATATTAGATCAAGTGATGCCTGAGACCAGATAAAAGTTGAATGGAACCAGTACAAAATCTCGTGTTCAATTTCTTTCACCTTTTTGGCTCTCATTACATAAGCAACTCATGACATTTTTTTTATATATAAAAATAATATATAAGACTCTGTGTTAGGAGGGTTAGGAGGGTCAGATATATTTCAACATATAAAGTGAATTCAATAATTATTGTAGTTTGTTAGAATCAAGAATATATGATCACATTTTGTGTAATACAACTTATGTATTATAGCCCCTATCAGATATTGTGGCTTAAATAATCATCATAAACATATTTATGTTTGCAAAATAAATTGAACAAATTAAATACTTAATCTTCAATTATAAAGTAACGTATATAAAATATGTAAATGTCAAGATTAATGAATATTGATATGTCTTTTCTAAAAAAATACAAAACATTAATAAATGAAGAAGAAAATATGTAATACACTGAATATGAAAAAAAAATATTTTATCTTTATCCCCTCCCAACAACACCTAGTATTTTACAAAAAATATAAGTTTAAACAATTCAATAAAAACAATGAACAATTATCGAGGATCCAATTTAAAGTCCAATTATATAAGAACTAAATCCACTAATTATTATTGAATCAATATTTGTAAATAAGGTACTTAATATTGATAAATGATATATAAAAATACATTATATTTAGTGTTAAATATAAACCATAAAAGATTTGAAAAACTGGTCTGATTGGATCTTAAGAAAGTCATATTTAAAAAGGCCCGAAGCTGTCTCAACATATATTTTATTATAAAATTTTGCTTCTCTCCTAAAGAGAAAAAACTTGGATTAACTCAAATTCGAAATTTTAAAATTATCGAAATAATTTTTTTGATAGTTTTATTTTCATCCAATTTTTACACTAAAATATTTTAGGATAAATTTAAATCGGATAAAATTCTACACATCTTTAATATATTTAAAGAAATTTAACAAATGTACATTATTTTTAGAAGAAACGAAAAGTAATAAAATTAAGTTTTTTACATATATCTAATTCGGACGTGACGTAATTTGCGCCATTCTTGGGCCTCAAAATTTTGTATAAATCCAGATTCATTATTTTTTTAGAAAAATTGATTTGATAAAAATTCTAAATATTTAAATTACTTACGCCACCCTTAACACTATTTAATTTATCTTTATATATTGATATGTCTTTTCTAAAAAAATACACAACATTAATAAATGAATAAGAAAATATGTTATATACTGAATATGAAAAAAAAATTATTTTATCTTTATCGCCTCCCAACAACACCTAGTATTTTACAAAAAATATAAATTTAAACAATTCAATAAAAATAATGAACAATTATCGAGGATCCAATTTAAAGTCCAATTATATAACAACTAAAACGACTAATTATTATTGAATCAATATTTGTAAATAAGGTACTTAATATTGATAAATGATATATAAAAACACGTTATATTTAGTGTTAAATATAACCATAAAAATTTTGAAAAACTCGTCCCATTCGATCTTAAGAAAGTCATATTTAAAAAGGCCCGAAGCTGCATGAACATATATTTTATATAAAAATTTGCTTCTCTCCTAAAGAGAAAAAACTTGGATTTACTCAAATTCGGAATTTTAAAAATATCGAAATAATTTTTTTGATAGTTTTATTTTTCATCCAATTTTTACACTAAAATATTTTGGGATAAAATTCTAAATCGGAAAAAATTCTACACATCTTTAATATATTTAAAGAAAATTTAACAAATGTACATTATTTTTCGAAGAAATGAAAAGTAATAAAATTAAGTTTTTTTACATATATCTAATTCGGACGTGCTGTAATTTGCGCCATTCTTGGGCCTCAAAATTTTGTATAAAATTCAAATTCATTAATTTTTTAGAAAAATTGATTTGATCCAAATTCTAAATATGTAAATTAATTAAGCCACCCTTAACACTATTTAATTATCTTTATTTAAATTATTAAATATTTATCTTTTAAGTTGAAATGAACATTTATCATTTTTAGTTGAAATAAATTAGTCAATTTAATTATAATTATTATGTTCCCACTGTGGCTTATTGGCTTTTATTCTACCAAAATTTTATTTTTGTTTGCTAATAGAATCTATAATATTTCTCACTTTGTAAGTAAAGAGTTATTATTGGTATTTAAGCAAGCAAAATAACTTCTAATTGCATTTATCTTCTTGTACCTAGATTTTTTTTTTGACAAATGCAGAAAGTTCTCATTAAATTGAATATAGTACAGTCGGGACAAACCGCCAAGTGTCGATACAACCACGTGATAAAACAAATAAGATACTAAAAACTATTAGATGATTAGTTTGCTCATCGTTTAACACATAGAATTTAAAAATTCTTGAAATTAAAAATGAAATCAAAGACATCCAAGCGATCCAAATTGTAGCAGCATCTCTGAAAATAGCAACATCGCAATTGACCATATTACATAAAAACTATGGTTAGCCCAGTGTTCAGAAACACCAATCGCATAAAATGAGATTGATGAAGCGGCACCCCAGCTATCTACATGCCGGACACGAGCTATAGACATGCCGAAGGCACCCCAGCTATCTACATGCAGGATACCAGCTATAGACATGCCGAAAGTATAAACCCATGAAAGATGACCAATCTTTAGTTGTGAAAGGTGAGCTCTTGCAATAATCACCACCGTCCCAAATCCAATGCAGGCTTTGCAGATCACCAAAAATATCAATAAATTTGTCCTCAACACATCTATCACCAGATAAACCCAACCATGACTAAATAAAACTATAACAAACACTCCAAAGGAGAGACAAAACACACACTCCTAAAGGAGAGACACACAAACACCCAAAAAATTGGATTTTATTGAAAGGAAATAAACGAGAATAACAGAAAATAAAGGGGTTGGGGCTTTCCACCGGAGGAAAACCAGTGGAAGCCCTTCGATTTACTTGAAAATAGACAAACCCTAATAGAGAGGATGAAAGAAGAGAGGCCGCTGAGAGTTTTAATAATGCTACTTAATCCAAAATCTCTTGTAAATGAGTTTTTTTAATAATGCTACTTAATCCAAAATCTGTACCAAAATAGTTATAAAATGACTGTGACTGTACAAGTGTTGAAATTTAGTTGGTTCTTCTTGTACCTAAATAATCCATAAAGAAACTTACAATTCATGTTTTTAATAGAATTAGTCAGACCAAAATTCAAGACTTGTTCCACTAAAACCAAGTCCTAACAACACTTTAAATACTCATTTAAATTTAATAAAATTTACATAAAAATAAGTCAACAAAGAAACATGCAAATCAATCCAAGAAGCAGTATTTAAGATATAGTAAGTCTACTGTAGACCACCGCACATGAAGCATGTTTTTTTACATATATTTAGCATAAAATGATTTAGAAATAGTAATAGTTGCTGCAATCACTAATGGGGTATCTAGAGGATGGAATTATTGGCATGTTGTTCTCCATGTTTGCAGAAGCAGCAACCCCACTTCCAAGTTGTACCAAGTAACCAACATCCTTAAGAATCATCTCCATACCAGTAAGACACCCTATCACTTGCAACTACAAAAAACACCCGTATGTTTATAGTAGAGTATTTATAAATATTTCATTGATTTTTAGAAATGGTTAGTAAGAGGTAAATAGAGAGAAAATATTTATAACTTGTCTCCGTTATGACTGATTGTGTGGTCTTAGCAAAAGGAAGTAGGATACAAGGTTATGGCTCATATTATGAATTTGACAAAGTTTTGTTAAAGTTTCTCAAGAGAATTGAGGAACTACCATATTTTACTATTAGTCTTGTCTCTGGTCAATATGTAGATGCAACAAAATCTATAACATTAAATATAAGAAATGATAATATACCTCATTTAGATTTCTCACTATGATCTATCCTCGAATCCATTCTTGCTACTTTATTAAGTCCAAGCCATAAGATCCATTTGCTATCATTCTATGCCCTTCTAATAACTTCTCAACTATCAATGTACGCAGGTACCATAACCGCACTAACAATATGACTAATATGACTAAACCGTTCATCTTTCTCAGTGCAATTTTTCAGCCCCCAGGCCTCCACAACAAACCTGTGATATGAACATATAGTCACACAATATCCAAAAATGTAAAACAAAGATGAGCACAGAATAATCCGATACTTAAAATTATGTCAGCAATTAGATGATGAAATAAAAATTGACTAAAATTAAAATCATTACAACTGTAATTCTTAAATCATCTATAAAATGACTTGGTTTGTAATATTTGCATTGTATCTACAAATAATGGTTTCAACATGTTTCTACTTTCTATGCATCTCACAAAGAATACATAATGAAACAAAAAATATTTTCAGTGTTTTGCTTAAGCTGCATATAAGAATAAATCATTTAACTTGTTGTTGTTGCAAGGGGAGTGTGCCTTGCTATTACGTTCTCTAGTCTTTCCTCGAATATTAGATCAAGTGATGCATGAGACCACATAAAAGTTTAATGGAACGAGTACAAAATCTCATGTTCAATTTGCTTCACCTTTTTGGCTCTCATTACATAAGCAACTCATGACTTATTCTTTATATATAAAAATAATATATAAGACTCTGTGTTAGAAGGGTTAGGAGGGTCAGATATATTTCAACATATAAAGTGAATTCAATAATTATTGTAGTTTGCTGGAATCATGAATATATGATCACATTTTCTGTAATACAACTTATATATTATAGCCACTATCAGATATTGTCGCTTATGAATTTTTGCACATAAAATTATATAATAACGTTATGTTAAATATTAAAAATATATAAAAACACTTTCCAAGATAATCAAAAATTAATAACTTTCCGTTCTTTGAGAACAACTTTGTCATCAATATCACCAACACCAAGAAAATGCTTGATGTACCAATGGATCATCATTCTTTGGAGCAGACCTTCACGCTTAATGATATATAATGATATCGCTAAATGGTAAGGTTTTCTCCAAAAACTTTATCAATATATCCCCAATTTATTTAAGTTCCTCTATAAGAGAATGGTAATGTGTGATATGATAGCTAAGTAATGGTATTTGATTTCTTAAACCTTAAATCTAATAAACATGGTTAACAATATGGAAATTAAAATTAATCTAAATTTAAAATAAATAAGAAAATAGTAGAGATGATAGAAACATTATAATTTCCTGGTATGCTGGTGGATTATAGAGTGTTGTATACATGTATTTCTCAATACATGGAGGCTCTAATTTTTTATAATGTATTACTTTGCAATGCAGAAATTTGATCAAAATTAAAGAGTGGTTATTAATTAGAGAGACACATTGTGTTCAATTTTGTTTTACTTACACATATTTTTCAACAAATCAATTCTATGTTAAAATCCTTTTTATCCATATAATTAACAAATTAAGTGCTACTGGCGGATACTTGAATCTAGAACATGGTGAAAAGGAGAAAATAAAGTGTACCAAAGTTGTTTAAGTTGTAAAAGAGAACTTTAATCGTTGTATCAATAAATCTCCATTCCAACCTATCTAATGCCATAAAATATCAATTCTTAACCTAGCCACGCCCTTTTTTCCCTTGTGACTTCAAATGCAATCACTGTATTATGAACTAATAGCCTCCCTTCATTAAAAGCACTCTGTTTGTTAGACACTGTCTAGATTAAACATAGTTTAAACTTATTCACCACCACCTTTGACAGTATGCGCATCAGAACATTATAAAGATAGATAGGTCGAAGATCTTCCATATGTTTCAGTTGTTTAACCTTAGGAATAAGACATACAAGCCTACGATTTAGTTCCCTTGGCCCATGTGGTGTATCAAAGAAAATCTGACAAAATAGAACAACATACCTTTAAAAATATTTCAATACGTTTGAAAAATGCTGGGTTCGACCCATGTGGATCTAGTGACTTGTATTGATGCATGAAAAAGACTACATTCTTAACTTCCTCCTCCCTAATAGGTAACATGACCTAGTGATTGTGAAATAATAATTAAAAAAGTTTGCAAAAAGGGTAAAATTTGACACGACCTTAATCTAATAACCATATATCAAACAAAACGGTAAAATTTTAACATAAATTTAAACAACTTACCTGAGCAAAAACAAAACAATGTAAAGTCATAGGGAAAAACATATGTGTGTGTACTATCCAACTAAATCATAGTGGAAGACATGTAGATGTGGAGTCCATAACAAGGAATATCATATATGTATGTCCCATAATTACAATATACCTGTTTGTCTTGTCGTGGTTTCGGTATTTTTGTTTATAACTATGAGAAAAAACAAAAGCGACCAAATCGAGATGTTCCTCCAAGACTCTGTTGTTTTACCTTGAGGAGAAGATGTTTTTTTGATGAGTCGATTTGATCCAGTTTGTGGAGAAACCACCCTGCAAAGAGAAAGTCAGGTACCGGGTTTTGTAAATAACAATCTGAGAATCTCAGATTGTAATTTAATTTAATTCCTTATCACCAAATGATAAGGAGTTGTAAAAAAAAGCACAAAATGTTTTACCTATCCAAGGGAATCCATGTTATAAAGATGGCACCCTTTCCACTTTTGCTAACTTGATACATTTCCCTGTAGTAGGTAGCAAGGTCATAGTTGTAGATCAATGTCCTCCACCAATACTATAGATGTTATTTTCTTCGTTATTTGTATTAATAACATATCGCCTCTCCGTCCTTGAACTATTCTTGTTATCGACACTTGTGGTATCTCTTCTTTCAAGACATTTGTTCTCACTTCCCGTAGCTCGGGTGATCTTCTCACAATTTTCTTTTATCTTTTTCTAAAATGAAACGAGTAAAAAAAATTATAAGATGTGAATTATAATAACACTTGCTTAATTGATTCTTAATAAACAATTATACAAACACCTTTATATGACCTAGGCGATTGGACACAAGTTTTTATTTAACGATTCAATATATAATAAAACATCTGAAAGTATTGAATTTCTTCTTTGTAGTACTTCATTTTATAAATATTAACAAACTATCAGAAGACCGAGCAAACAAAAATCCAAAATACAAATTCTACTATTACAACCTCAAGTGATACCTTAAAATTTCATACCACTGTCATTCCAAACAATTCCCAATACAACTCAGAACTGATAATAAGACACGATTGACACATAAACATGATTTAATAAAGATCCCAAACACAAAATAACATAGAAAGAGAAAAGCAAGGAGGTAAATTAAACAATAATTAACAATAATCGACCAAATTTAATCTTCTCCTAAATTAAATTTAGTGAATTGAAAGAACTTTAGGAAAGATGATTTGGGGAAAAAGAACATTCCGTTCAAGGTTTAATCTTTTCCGAGATTTAATCTTCTTGGAGCTTTAGTCTTTACAAAGATTTAATATTCAGTGTTTGAGAGAAATATTTCAGCAAAGATTTAATCTTTCGCCGCAGTGGAGATTGTTTGACAGTCCGTGTTTTTATATTATTTAATTGACAGCCGGGAAAACAATTTCAGCAAGCCCGCTCACAAGTTTTGAACAAGACCGCCTAACTTTTGGGCCCAAATCTCTGATCACTGTAACGATTATATAATGTATTGCAATAACATATATTTGTAACTACCTCGAAATTTTGTTGATTCAGTTGCAATGTTTTTAAAATCCTTGCAATAGACATGAAATCACCTTTCAACCACAACATTTTTTAGATAGTTTTTAGAAATCTGGTTGCGAAAGCAATTCTATGGTATAGTGAACTAAACCTTGTATAACCATTATTCTTTAATACCTGATTCTCCTACAGGCTGGAAGCTATTCCTCATACATACCCTGATATACTATGGTGATATTTATGAATTGCTTTATGCTCTGAAATAAATGTTTTATCAACGTTAATTATGATTCTGTTTTATTGAATTACAATATTTATCATGTTGAATTGTTATTGAATTAGATAGCGTTCTAAATATGGAACATATTCGTGGTCAGACCAGATTGGTGGTCATATTAGGCCAATGTGTGCCTTGGATCCAGTATAGAGAACAGAGTTGTGTGCCTTAATCGGGTTAGTGTGTCACTGATCAACAGCCTAACCTTGGTTTTAAACTTAAAAATGAATATCCAATTCTAATAATTGCTTAACAAGGAACTTGATTCCTATGAAATGTATTATATATTAATGTACGCACGTACAAGCCATAAGATCCATTTGTATTTCTATGCCCTTCTAATAACTTCTCAACTATCAATGTACACACGTACCATAACCGCACTAACAATATGACTAATATGACTAAACCGTTCATCTTTCTCAGTGCAATTTTTCAGCCCCCAGGCCTCCACAACAAACCTGTGATATGAACATATAGTCACACAATATCCAAAAATGTAAAACAAAGATGAGCACAGAATAGGAACTTGATACCTCATTTAGATTAACAATATGACTAATATGACTAAACTGTTCATCTTTCTCACTGCAGTTTTTCAGCCCCCAGGCCTCCACAACAAACGTGTGATATGAACATATAGTCACACAATATCCAAAAATGTAAAATAGAGATGAGCACAGATATTTAGTGTTTGACTGAGTTTTTCAAATACATAACTACACCTATTATTAAATTCTAGTGATAAAATAAATATATATTAAATTAAAATTATGCACATATAAATTAAAACAATTTTTTAACCTTACTTAAATATTTCAGATAACTAGAAATGTTTCTTTTTAATATAAAAATACGCGTCTTTAGATTTAATAACAAATCTATATAATAAAATATTATTTTCCTTATATAATCAAATAATTAAAAATGCAAAAAATGTATATATATATATATATAATTACAAAAATCATGGTTATTACATTCTACCCCCTTAAAAAAATTAGGTCCCCAAATTTAAACATACCAAAAACATTTAATGATACCAAAAATATTTCTGCATCGAGAAAGTCAGAAAATATTTAACCAAAAAAAAATAAAAGTAGTTTTTTTTGGAAACACAAATAACTAAACTCATAACTCGTTAAGCCTAAAAGGGCAGTCTACAGAAGCTAACCTAGGCGCTCTGAATACCAACTGTAATACCCCAAATTTTCACAAAATAGTTATACTTAAATATTCAGCTAAAACTCCAAATTAAATCCATAATAAGAATAAGTTTCTAATTTTTCATAAATTTCTAAAATCGCACACAGAAATAGAATCATCTAAACTGAAAATAAAGCAAATCTTGGGAGACGCAGCTCCAATACAAACATAATCACTAAAATATTGTTCCAAAGTATCCACCTTTAAGATGTTGCAAAAGCTAAGCACCTGAAAATTTGTGAGTAATGAGCCAAGAGCCGAGCAAGAAAACAGTTCTACACTAGTGGATCAAGTATCATAATTTTATAAAATAAAAATCATTTTCCAAAATCCATATGACATAAGATATAAAATTCCACACCTCGCTAAAGCCACAAATACCTGGTGACACAGTATCAAAAGTTCATAATTTCTGTGAATAATGGGCCCCTTAATGAGAGAGTGTGCTCTACCGAAGCCATCATAAGTAGCACTCCCTAGTAAGTCCTGAGAGAGTGTGCTCTCCCGAAGCCATCATAAGTAGCACTCCCTAGTAAGGTATCAAAAACGCTAGTTGCGGAACTATACACAATTATTAACTGGTTCATAAGTTAGAGCTCACTGGGAATTCTTATTTGTAAAACAGGGTACTTGATCCATAAATTTTAAAACAAAAGAAGTGCCAAAATATTTAAAAGATTTTAAATTAAATAAAGTGTGAAGAGTTAACTTACGTTAATAACAATATCTGCCAAATTATGTTGCCAAAATGAACCTAGACATACACACATACACTTAATATAATAATCAGAATGTTAACATGTACATCCCACTAAGCTAACCACACTTTAACTTTATAAAGCTTAACTTATAATAACAATTAACTGTCATTACAAGTAAACAAAATAAATTCATATTTTCTCATATAATAGTTCAAAATAGTGTACCCACAAATAAAAAAAACTCAACACTTAAATACATTATATATAATAATAATAAATCAATTATATGTAAACTATTTAAATTCAGAATAAAATAGATGTACATTTAATATTTACTATCTATATAATCCTTAAAATAAAGTAACAAAGATAAATAAAATAGGTAACATATGCTTATGATTATGAAAGTGGACAAAATATAAATATTGGTGTATAAAATTTTCATAACCTTACGTGTGAAAATATCATTATACAAAATAAGTATAATCAATTTAATAATGAGCATATATTTAATTGGTGCACTAATCTAAATGCATATCTAAATCAAACATATATTTAACATATAACATATGAATTATTATGCATGCACAAAACACATAATTATAAACATAAATTCATGCATTAAATATTTACCAAAAAAATGGTTATTATTAACTAAAACATTTAATAATCTACATCAAAGTAAATGATTAAATTAAGTAAACTATAATGTTATACAAATAACCATGGAACTAAATAATAAAAAAAAACTAATAACAAGTGAATTAGAATAGTGATACATAAGTTCACAAAAATGTAATTTAATTATATATATATATATAGAAGTATGCAATAAACATGTAAAATACATAAATAAAAATATAGGAAATACAACATACCTGAAAAGAGAAGATGTTATACAGACATAAAATGATATGCTAATAGCCTATTTATACACAAGTTGGTTGACTGAGTTTTTCAAATACACATAACACGTACTAATAAATATACACAACATAACTACACCTATTATTAAATTCTAGTGATAAAATAAATATATATTAAATTAAAATTATGCACATATAAATTAAAACAATTTTTTTAACCTTACTTAAATATTTTAGATAACTAGAAATGTTTATTTTTAATATAAAAATATGCGTCTTTAGATGTAATAACAAATCTATATAATAAAATATTATTTTTCTTATATAACAAAATAATTAAAAATGCGAAAAATGTATATATATATATAATTACAAAAATCATGGTTATTACAAAATTGATCATGGTAATGATGAAGATATCCTACAAATTGATGCTCTTTTACTTAAAAAGTTTAGAAATATGGGCTATATAGACTTCAAAAAAAATGTTTTTGAAAAAAAGGCTCTACTTCCTCCAACTTTATTTTGGTAAGAGGAATTAAAGAAAGAATTATGGCAAGGAGTCAAGGTATGGGAAAATTACAAGTCAAAGATCAAGTGCTATAATTGTGATGAAGTCAGACACTTTGCTGCTCATTCAGAAAGCCAAACGCTAAGAAGAAGCAAGCCTTGACCAGCAAGAAGAAGAATTGAAGCAAGTTTTGACCAGAAGAACAATTGGGATGATACATTACAAGAGTACAAACTATGCTCACAAAAAATTGCATAATGTTCTATTATAAAGGGCTTTTCTTAATTTTAGGTAAAAGTTACAAAATAAACTAATGGAAATTAAATAATTTAAACATGTATATTTTATTTTATGGAATGATATTATCTTGTTAAACTAACACTGTTGAACAATCAACTTTTGGAAATTTATATGAATTATTCATAGTAAAGTCAATATTTATTTAAATTGAAATGATATCAATAGTGTAAATTTTTTTTTATGATTTTCTTGCTAATAAAATATGTTAAACACATTATTGAGACGTCATTTTAAGGATAAAATAAAGAACATGAACTCATAAATTGTTATGATAAAAACAAACACATTATTCTCAAATCTACTTACTCAAATTTACAAGGAAAATACAATATTGTAAAAAATAAAACTTAAATAATCATCATAAACATATTTATGTCAAGATAAACTATGTAAATATGGTTAATCTTGAATTATAAAGTAACTTATATAAAATATGTAAATGTCAAGATAAATGAATAAGAAAATAATTTATATACTGAATATGAAAAAAAATTATTTTATCTTTATCGCCTCCCAACAACACCTATTATTTTACAAAAAATATAAATTTAAACAATTCGATAAAAATAATGAACAATTATCCGGTATCCAATTTAAAGTCCAATTATATAACAGCTAAATCGACTAATTATTATTGAATGAATATATGTAAATAAGGTACTTAATATTGATAAATGATATATAAAAATACATTATATATACCACCACTAAGCTACCAATACGACAACTAAGCTACCACCAATGCCACCACCAATGCCACTACTAAGACTAAGCAATATAACATCAATGCTACCACCTGTAATACTATAATTAAACTTGCCATAAATGGAACTGCTTAAGCTAGCACGAACTTCAACACCAACACCAATAATACCACCACCAATTCTCCTGCAAAGATTACCGCTTTGAATGCCACCAATTGCACTAATAAGAGCACCAAGACCAATGGCACCATCAATGCGAGCAAATCCACTACTAATATTATCGTTTCTGGTACCACCAATGTAACCACTAAAGATGCTAGTCATGCTGCCACCAATCCCACTATTAAAACTACCCAATATACCACCAATGATACTACCACTTATGCCATTATTAAATTTACCACCAATGATACTCCTTAAGTTAGCACGAACTTTACCACCAACAATCCCACCACCAATTCCACTCCTAAGATTACGACTACTAGTGCCACCAATTAGACTAGTAAAATTACCACCATGAGTAACACCGCCAACAATATTACTACTGGATTAAAGAATAATCATAACTCTATACTTTTCAAATAATTACAGATCTATAGAAGTTACTAAGCAACGGGTTCTAGTGAGGCTGAAAATGATGACCCTACCAATTCATGTATTGAAAATATAAGTTCTTCCAACACTAAAAAATTTCCCAAACAAAGGCTACATCTCTATCAAGTAAGAAATCTTATTTTCAACCATGTGTGTTATGAAATGAAGTTAAAAAGTGATGGGGCTCCGTGAGATGGGAAACTCCTAATATAAGTAAACTTCGTGTTTTATTAGGTCAATAAAGAGTAATTTAGAGTTGTTTGTCTTATATACATTAGAAAAAAAATACACCCCACATAGATCCACTTGTACTATCTGCATTTATATTAATAATATATATTGGCATGGTAAAAGTTAAAGAATAATAAATAAACCTGACACGGTACATTGATGAAGAGAAAGGGAAGGCACTTGGAGCATTTTCTTCATTGTTTTTGGAACTTGTTGCAAGTAGCAAGAAAAATATAATTCCTGTAAAAATGTCTCTAAAGTAAGGTCATACATAAACATAAAATAAATTTAATAGTATAATTCAACAAATATGAACATAAAATATAAATAATTCGTGGGCTTCTTTTCTATAAATTTTCATTTTTTTCATATATCATGTATTTGATTATTTATGAGGAACAAAAAAAATTACAAAAAATGTAACTGTTTTTTTCTAACCTTGATATATAATCTTGAAAGGATAATTCTTGACATAGAGGTCATGTAAAAACAAATACAAGTGACTCTAAATCTACATACATATATACAAGGAAAATGGGATACTTATTTTAGTGTTTGATTTCTACCAAAAGTTTGTGCAAATAACACATATGAAAAGAAAATGAAGAAACATGGAAATATAAATAATTACCTTAACTTTGTTAAACAACATCAATTCATGATAACCTGTAAACCTTATCCACTTAGTCGCCAATTCATTTGGAGATGTGTTTAACTTTAGAGAACCAAAACACTCTTTCATAGAAAATACAAATAACTCCAAAATACTATTTCATGGCCATGTACAAATTCATTTTGTTTGTAAGGCGGCTGGCTTGTGCTGATATTAGGGTTTTACCTACCTTTTTAATATCCTATATTTTGCAAGCCTAATTGTATATCATGGGTTTGAATGGGCCCAATTTATTTTAAATTGTTTTTTATTTTAGTATCAATTTCTTATTACAAATTAAAATTTGTTCTTTTGTAAAAATATAATTTAACAAAGTCTGCTCCATGTATTATACAAACTAATTGGGTGTTGATTTACAAACATAAGTAAACAAGCATTCCTTTAATTTATTTTGTTTTGTAAATAAAATGAGATTCTATAAATTAAGTGGTAAGAATTGAAGAAAAAACTTAACTAGAAATGATATTTTCTCAAAAAATTTAAATTTTATTTAGTGAAATTATATATAAATTCCCTACTGACCTCAACTAATAAACCATAAAAGATTTGAAAAACTGGTCTGATTGGATCTTAAGAAAGTCATATTTAAAAAGGCGCGAAGCTGTCTCAACATAAATTTTATTATAAAATTTTGCTTCTCTCCTAAAGAGAAAAAACTTGGATTAACTCAAATTCGAAATTTTAAAATTATCGAAATAATTTTTTTGATAGTTTTATTTTTCATCCAATTTTTTACACTAAAATATTTTGGGATAAAATTTTAAATCGGATAAAATTCTACACATCTTTAATATATTTAAAGAAATTTAACAAATGTACATTATTTTTAGAAGAAACGAAAAGTAATAAAATTAAGTTTTTTACATATATCTAATTCGGACGTGCCGTAATTTGCGCCATTCTTGGGCCTCAAAATTTTGTATAAAATCCAGATTCATTATTTTTTTAGAAAAATTGATTTGATAAAAATTCTAAATATTTAAATTAATTACGCCACCCGTAACACTATTTAATTTATCTTTATATATTGATATGTCTTTTCTAAAAAATACACAACATTAATAAATGAATAAGAAAATATGTTATATACTGAATATGAAAAAAAATTATTTTATCTTTATCGCCTCCCAACAACACCTAGTATTTTACAAAAAATATAAATTTAAACAATTCAATAAAAACAATGAACAATTATCGAGGATCCAATTTAAAGTCCAATTATATAACAACTAAAACGACTAATTATTATTGAATCAATATTTGTAAATAAGGTACTTAATATTGATAAATGATATATAAAAACACGTTATATTTAGTGTTAAATATAAACCATAAAAATTTTGAAAAACTCGTCTGATTCGATCTTAAGAAAGTCATATTTAAAAAGGCCCGAAGCTGCATGAACATATATTTTATTATAAAAATTTGCTTCTCTCCTAAAGAGAAAAAACTTGGATTTACTCAAATTCGGAATTTTAAAAATATCGAAAATAATTTTTTTGATAGTTTTATTTTTCATCCAATTTTTTACACTAAAATATTTGGGGATAAAATTCTAAATCGAAAAAATTCTACACATCTTTAATATATTTAAAGAAAATTTAACAAATGTACATTATTTTTCGAAGAAATGAAAAGTAATAAAATTAAGTTTTTTTACATATATCTAATTCGGACGTGCTGTAATTTGCGCCATTCTTGGGCCTCAAAATTTTGTATAAAATTCAAATTCATTAATTGTTTAGAAAAATTGATTTGATCCAAATTCTAAATATGTAAATTAATTAAGCCACCCTTAACACTATTTAATTATCTTTATTTAAATTATTAAATATTTATCTCTTAAGTTGAAATGAACATTTATCATTTTTAGTTGAAATAAATTAGTCAATTTAATTATAATTATTATGTTCCCACTGTGGCTTATTGGCTTTGTATTCTACAAAAATTTTATTTTTGTTTGCTAATAGAACCTATAATATTTCTCACTTTGTAAGTAAAGAGTTATTATTGGTATTTAAGCAAGCAAAATAACTTCTAATTGCATTTATCTTCTTGTACCTAGATTTTTTTTTTGACAAATGCAGAAAGTTCTCATTAAATTGAATATAGTACAGTCGGGACAAACCCGCAACTGTCGATACAACCAGGTGATAAAACAAATAACATACTACAAACAATTAGATGATTTGTTTGCTGATCGTTTAACACATAGAATTTAAAAATTCTTGAAATTAAAAACGAAATCAAAGACATCCCAAGTGATCCAAATTGCAGCAACATCTCTGAAAATAGCAACATCGCAATTGACCATATTACATAAAAACTATGGTTAGCCCAGTGTTTAGAAACACCAATCGCATAAAATGAGATTGAAGAAGCGGTACCCCAGCTATCTACATGTCGGACACCAGCTATAGACATGCCGAAGGCACCCCAGCTATCTACATGCAGGATACCAGCTATAGACATGCCGAAAGTATAAACCCATGAAAGATGACCAATCTTTAGTTGTGAAAGGTGAGCTGTTGCAATAATCACCACCGTCCCAAATCCAATGCAGGCTTTGCAGATCACCAAAAATATCAATAAATTTGTCCTCAACACATCTATCACCAGATAAACCCAACCATGACTAAATAAAAACATAACAAACACTCCAAAAGGAGAGATAAAACACACACTCCTAAAGGAGAGACACACAAACACCCAAAAAATTAGATTTTATTGAAAGGAAATAAACGAGAATAACAGAAAATAAAGGGGTTGGGGCTTTCCACCGGAGAAAACCAGTGGAAGCCCCTCGATTTACTTGAAAATAGACAAACCCTAACAGAGAGGATGAAAGAAGAGAGGCCGCTGAGAGTTTTAATAATGCTACTTAATCCAAAATCTCTTAGTAAATGAGTTTTTTTAATAATGCTACTTAATCCAAAATCTGTACCAAAATAGTTATAAAATGACGTGACTGTACAAGTGTTGAAATTTAGTTGGTTCTTCTTATACCTAAATAATCCATAAAGAAACTTACAATTCATGTTTTTAATATAATTAGTCAGACCAAAATTCAAGACTTGTTCCACTAAAACCAAGTCCTAACAACACTTTAAATACTCATTTAAATTTAATAAAATTTACATAAAAATAAGTCAACAAAGAAACATGCAAATCAATCCAAGAAGCAGTGTTTAAGATATAGTAAGTCTACTGTAGACCACCGCACATGAAGCATGTTTTTTACATATCATTTAGCATAAAATGATTTAGAAATAGTAATAGTTGCTTGCAATCACTAATGGGGTATCTAGAGGATGGAATTATTGGCATGTTGTTCTCCATGTTTGCAGAAGCAACAGCAACCCCACTTCCAAGTTGTACCAAGTAACCAACATCCTTAAGAATCATCTCCATACCAGTAAGACACCCTATCACTTGCAACTACAAAAAACACCCGTATGTTTATAGTAGAGTATTTATAAATATTTCATTATTTTTAGAAATGGTTAGTAAGAGGTAAATAGAGAGAAAATATTTATAACTTGTCTCGTTTATGACTGATTGTGTGGTCTTAGCAAAAGGAAGTAGGATACAAGGTTATGGCTCATATTATGAATTTGACAAAGTTTTGTTAAAGTTTCTTAAAGAGAATTGAGGAACTACCATATTTTACTATTAGTCTTGTCTCTGGTCAATATGTAGATGCAACAAAATCTATAACATTAAATATAAGAAATGATAATATACCTCATTTAGATTTCTCACATGATCTATCCTCGAATCCATTCTTGCTACTTTATTAAGTCCAAGCCATAAGATCCATTTGTATCATTCTATGCCCTTCTAATAACTTCTCAACTATCAATGTACGCACGTACCATAACCGCACTAACAATATGACTAATATGACTAAACCGTTCATCTTTCTCAGTGCAATTTTTCAGCCCCCAGGCCTCCACAACAAACCTGTGATATGAACATATAGTCACACAATATCCAAAAATGTAAAACAAAGATGAGCACAGAATAATCCGATTCTTAAAATTATGTCAGCAATTAGATGATGAAATAAAAATTGACTAAAATTAAAATCATTACACCTGTAATTCTTAAATCATCTATAAAATGACTTGGTTTGTAATATTTGCATTGTATCTACAAATAATGGTTTCAACATGTTTCTACTTTCTATGCATCTCACAAAGAATACATAATGAAACAAAAAATATTTTCAGTGTTTTGCTTAAGCTGCATATAAGAATAAAGCATTTAACTTGTTGTTGTTGCAAGGGGAGTGTGCCTTGCTATTACGTTCTCAAGTCTTTCCTCGAATATTAGATCAAGTGATGCCTGAGACCACATAAAAGTTTAATGGAACGAGTACAAAATCTCATGTTCAATTTGTTTCACCTTTTTGGCTCTCATTACATAAGCAACTCATGACTTATTCTTTATATATAAAAATAATATATAAGACTCTGTGTTAGAAGGGTTAGGAGGGTCAGATATATTTCAACATATAAAGTGAATTCAATAATTATTGTAGTTTGCTGGAATCATGAATATATGATCACATTTTCTGTAATACAACTTATATATTATAGCCACTATCAGATATTGTCGCTTATGAATTTTTGCACATAAAATTATATAATAACGTTATGTTAAATCTTAAAAATATATAAAAACACTTTCCAAGATAATCAAAAATTAATAACTTTCCGTTCTTTGAGAACAACTTTGTCATCAATATCACCAACACCAAGAAAATGCTTGATGTACCAATGGATCATCATTCTTTGGAGCAGACCTTCACGCTTAATGATATATAATGATATCGCTAAATGGTAAGGTTTTCTCCAAAAACTTTATCAATATATCCCCAATTTATTTAAGTTCCTCTATAAGAGAATGGTAATGTGTGATATGATAGCTGAGTAATGGTATTTGATTTCTTAAACCTTAAATCTAATAAACATGGTTAACAATATGGAAATTAAAATTAATCTAAATTTAAAATAAATAAGAAAATAGTAGAGATGATAGAAACATTATAATTTTCCTGGTATGCTGGTGGATTATAGAGTGTTGTATACATGTATTTCTCAATACATGGAGGCTCTAATTTTTTATAATGTATTACTTTGCAATGCAGAAATTTGATCAAAATTAAAGAGTGGTTATTAATTAGAGAGACACATTGTGTTCAATTTTGTTTTACTTACACATATTTTTCAACAAATCAATTCTATGTTAAAATCCTTTTTATCCATATAATTAACAAATTAAGTGCTACTGGCGGATACTTGAATCTGGAACATGGTGAAAAGGAGAAAATAAAGTGTACCAAAGTTGTTTAAGTTGTAAAAGAGAACTTTAATCGTTGTATCAATAAATCTCCATTCCAACCTATCTAATGCCATAAAATATCAATTCTTAACCTAGCCACGCCCTTTTTTCCCTTGTGACTTCAAATGCAATCACTGTATTATGAACTAATAGCCTCCCTTCATTAAAAGCACTCTGTTTGTTAGACACTGTCTAGATTAAACATAGTTTAAACTTATTCACCACCACCTTTGACAGTATGCGCATCAGAACATTATAAAGATAGATAGGTCGAAGATCTTCCATATGTTTCAGTTGTTTAACCTTAGGAATAAGACATACAAGCCTACGATTTAGTTCCCTTGGCCCATGTGGTGTATCAAAGAAAATCTGACAAAATAGAACAACATACCTTTTAAAAATATTTCAATACGTTTGAAAAATGCTGGGTTCGACCCATGTGGATCTAGTGACTTGTATTGATGCATGAAAAAGACTACATTCTTAACTTCCTCCTCCCTAATAGGTAACATGACCTAGTGATTGTGAAATAATAATTAAAAAAAGTTTGCAAAAAGGGTAAAATTTGACACGACCTTAATCTAATAACCATATATCAAACAAAACGGTAAAATTTAACATAAATTTAAACAACTTACCTGAGCAAAAACAAAACAATGTAAAGTCATAGGGAAAAACATATGTGTGTATACTATCCAACTAAATCATAGTGGAAGACATGTAGATGTGGAGTCTATAACAAGGAATATCATATATGTATGTCCCATAATTACAATATACCTGTTTGTCTTGTCGTGGTTTCGGTATTTTTGTTTATAACTATGAGAAAAATCAAAAGCGACCAAATCGAGATGTTCCTCCAAGACTCTGATGTTTTACCTTGAGGAGAAGATGTTTTTTTGATGAGTCGATTTGATCCAAGTTTGTGGAGAAACCACCCTGCAAAGAGAAAGTCAGGTACCGGGTTTTGTAAATAACAATCTGAGAATCTCAGATTGTAATTTAATTTAATTCCTTATCACCAAATGATAAGGAGTTGTAAAAAAAAGCACAAAATGTTTTACCTATCCAAGGGAATCCATGTTATAAAAGATGGCACCCTTTCCACTTTTGCTAACTTGATACATTTCCCTGTAGTAGGTAGCAAGGTCATAGTTGTAGATCAATGTCCTCCACCAATACTATAGATGTTATTTTCTTCGTTATTTGTATTAATAACATATCGCCTCTCCGTCCTTGAACTATTCTTGTTATCGACACTTGTGGTATCTCTTCTTTCAAGACATTTGTTCTCACTTCCCGTAGCTCGGGTCATCTTCTCACAATTTTCTTTTATCTTTTCTAAAATGAAACGAGTAAAAAAATTATAAGATGTGAATTATAATAACACTTGCTTAATTGATTCTTAATAAACAATTATACAAACACCTTTATATGACCTAGGCGATTGGACACAAGTTTTTTATTTAACGATTCAATATATAATAAAACATCTGAAAGTATTGAATTTCTTCTTTGTAGTACTTCATTTTATAAATATTAACAAACTATCAGAAGACCGAGCAAACAAAAAATCCAAAATACAAATTCTACTATTACAACCTCAAGTGATACCTTAAAATTTCATACCACTGTCATTCCAAACAATTCCCAATACAACTCAGAACTGATAATAAGACACGATTGACACATAAACATGATTTAATAAAGATCCCAAACACAAAATAACATAGAAAGAGAAAAGCAAGGAGGTAAATTAAACAATAATTAACAATAATCGACCAAATTTAATCTTCTCCTAAATTAAATTTAGTGAATTGAAAGAACTTTAGGAAAGATGATTTGGGGAAAAAGAACATTCCGTTCAAGGTTTAATCTTTTCCGAGATTTAATCTTCTTGGAGCTTTAGTCTTTACAAAGATTTAATATTCAGTGTTTGAGAGAAATATTTCAGCAAAGATTTAATCTTTCGCCGCAGTGGAGATTGTTTGACAGTCCGTGTTTTTTATATTATTTAATTGACAGCCGGGAAAACAATTTCAGCAAGCCCGCTCACAAGTTTTGAACAAGACCGCCTAACTTTTGGGCCCAAATCTCTGATCTACTGTAACGATTATATAATGTATTGCAATAACATATATTTGTAACTACCTCGAAATTTTGTTGATTCAGTTGCAATGTTTTTAAAATCCCTTGCAATAGACATGAAATCACCTTTCAACCACAACATTTTTTAGATAGTTTTTAGAAATCTGGTTGCGAAAGCAATTCTATGGTATAGTGAACTAAACCTTGTATAACCATTATTCTTTAATACCTGATTCTCCTACAGGCTGGAAGCTATTCCTCATACATACCCTGATATACTATGGTGATATTTATGAATTGCTTTATGCTCTGAAATAAATGTTTTATCAACGTTAATTATGATTCTGTTTTATTGAATTACAATATTTATCATGTTGAATTGTTATAGAATTAGATAGCGTTCTAAATATGGAACATATTCGTGGTCAGACCAGATTGGTGGTCATATTAGGCCAATGTGTGCCTTGGATCCAGTATAGAGAACAGAGTTGTGTGCCTTAATCGGGTTAGTGTGTCACTGATCAGCAGCCTAACCTTGGTTTTAAACTTAAAAATGAATATCCAATTCTAATAATTGCTTAACAAGGAACTTGATTCCTATGAATCATTTCAATTGATCATTGTTTACACTCAGTTATTATTATATATTATAACTTGCTGAGCTAGTTAGCTCACCCTTGTGAATCTATTTACGTTATTCTATAGTTAAAATGGAAATTATTGGTAATGAGGACCCCCCAGTCCAGTATACGATCTAAGATTCCAGGTTGAGTTGGATCGAGCTAGTTTGAGTTATGCAAGTTTCTAAGAATGATTTCATTTTCAGTTGTAAGTTAAACTAGTTGGGATTTGGTATGACGTAATAAAAGTCAAGGTTGTGGCTGGTTTTCATACTTTAACCTGTTGTGACTGTGCTTGCGTAAATAACGGTAATTGCATATAATATTTCATATACAGGTTTATATAATATATGTGTTGTGAACCCCAAACTTCTTACCTGGGTTTGGAGGGCGTCACAACCACCATCTCCGAAGCTAAATCAACTCATAATATTACCTAATATACAACCAGTGCTACCCCTAAAGCTACTAGAAATGCTACCATAAATTGCCACTACTAAGACTAACCAATATAACATCAATGCTACCACCTGTAATACCATAATTAAACTGGCCATAAATGGAACTGCTTAAGCTAGCACGAACTTTAACACTAACACTAATAATACAACCACTAAGCTACCAATAGGACCACTAAGCTACCACCAATGCCATTACTAAGACTAACCAATATTACATCAATGCTACCACCTGTAATACCATAATTAAACTGGCCATAAATGGAACTACTTAAGGTAGCACGAAGTTCAAAACCAACACCAATAATACCACTACTAATTCTCCTGCAAAGATTACCCCTTTCAATGCTACCAATTGCACTAATAAGAGCACCAGGACCAATGGCACCATCAATGCCAGCAAATCCACTACTAATATTATCAGTTTCTGGTACCACCAATGTATCCACTAAAGATGCTAGTCATGCTGCCACCAATCCCACTATTAAAACTACCCAATATACCACCAATGCTACTATCACTTATGCAATTATTAAAATTACCACCAATGATACTCCTTAAGTTAACACGAACTTCACCACCAACAATCCCACCACCAATTCCACTCCTAAGATTACGACTACTAGTGCCACCAATTGGACTAGTAAAATTACCATCACCAGTGACACCGCCAACAATATTACTACTGGAATCAAGAAAAACAACAACTCTATACTTTTCAAATAGTTACGGATCTATAGAACTTACTAAGCAACATGTTCTAGTGAGGCTGAAAATGGTGACCCTACCAATTCATGTATTGAAAATATAAGTTCTTCCAACACTAAAAAATTTCCCAAACAAAGGCTACATCTCTATCAAGTAAGAAATCTCATTTTCAACCATGTGTGTTGTGAAATGAACTTAAAAAGTGATGGGGCTTGGTGAGATGGGAAACTCCTAATATAGGTAAACTTCGTGTTTAATTAGGTCAACAAAGAGTAATTTAGAGTTGTTTGTCTTATATACATTAGGAAAAAAATACACCCCACATAGATCCACTTGTACTATCTACATTTATATTAATAATATATATAGGCATGGTAAAAGTTAAAGAATAATAAAGAAACCTGACACCGTACATTGATGAAGAGAAAGGGAAGGCACTTGGAGCATTTTCTTCATTGTTTTTGGAACTTGTTGCAAGTAGCAAGAAAAATATAATTCCTGTGAAAATGTCTCTAAAGAAAGGTTATACATAAACATAAAATAAATTTAATAGTATAATTCAACAAATATGAACATAAAATAAAAATAATGTGTGGGCTTCTTTTTTATAAATTTTCATTTTTTTCATATATCATGTATTTGATTATTTATGAGGAACAAAAAAAATGACTACAAATGTAATTGTTTTTTTTCTAACCTTGACATATAATCTTGAAAGGATAATTCTTGACATAAAGGTCATGTAAAAACAAATACAAGTGACATTCCATGTAAATCTACATACATATATACAAGGAAAATGGGATACTTATTTTAGTGTTTGATTTCTACCAAAAGTTTGTGCAAATAACACATATGAAAAGAAAATGAAGAATCAGGGAAATATAAATTATTACCTTAACTTTGTTAAACAACATCAATTCATGATAACCTGTAAACCTTATCCACTTAGTCCTCCACGAATTCATTTGATTAGTCCTCCACCAATTCATTTGGAAATGTGTTTAACTTTAGAGAACCAAAACACTCTTTGATAGAAAATACAAATAACTCCAAAACACTATTTCATAGCCATGTACAAATTCATTTTGTTTGTAAGGCGGTGGGCTTGTGCTCATATTAGGGTTTTACCTACCTTTTTAATCTTATATTTTGCAGGCCCAATTGTATATTATGGGTTTCAATGGGCCCAATTTATTTTAAATTAGTTTTTTTATCTTAGTATTAATTTCGTATTACAAATTCAAATTTTTTTCTTTTTGTAAAAATATAATTTAACAAAGTGTGCTCCATGTATTATACAAACTAATTGGGTGTTGATTTACAAACATAAGTAGACAAGCATTCCTTTAATTTATTTTGTATTGTAAATAAAAGGAGATTCTATAAATTAAGTGGTAAGAATTGTAGAAAAAACTTAACTAGAAATAATATTTTCTCAAAAATTTTAAATTTTATTTAGTGAAATTATATATAAATTCCCTACTGACCTCAACTAATAAACCATAAAAAATTTGAAAAACCGATCTTAAGAAAGCCATATTTAAAAAGGCCCGAAGCTTCCTGAACAATATATTTTATTATAAAACTTTGCTTCTCTCCTAAAGAGAAAAAACTTGGATTTACTCAAATTTGGAATTTTGAAAATATCAAAATAATTTTTTTGATAGTTTTATTTTTCATCCAATTTTTACACTAAATATTTTGTGATAAAATTCTAAATCGGAAAAAAATTCTACACATCTTTAATATATTTAAAGAAAATTTAACAAATGTACATTATTTTTCGAAGAAATGAAAAGTAATAAAATTAAGTTTTTTACATATATCTAATTGGGATGGGTTGTAATTGCGCCAATCTTGGGCCTCAAAATTTTGTATAAAATCCAAATTCATTAGTTTTTTAGAAAAATCGATTTGATCCAAATTCTAAATATGTAAATTTATTAAGCCCACCCTTAACACTATTTAATATATCTTTATTCAAATTATTAAATATTTGTCTTTTAAGTTGAAATGAACATTTATCTTTTTTAGTTGAAATAAATTAGTCAATTAAATTATAATTATTATGTTCCCACTGTGGCTTATAGGCTTCTATTCTACCAAAATTTTATTTTTGTTTGCTAATACAACCTATAATATTTCTCACTTTGTAAGTCAAGAGTTATTATTACTATTTAAGCAAGCAAAATAACTTCTAATTGGATTTATATTCTTGAACCTAGATAATCCATCAAGAAACTAACAATTCATATTTTCAATAGAATTACTCAGACCAAAATTCAAGACTTCTTCCACTAAAAACAAGTCCTAACAACACTTTAAAAGATCCCAAACACAAAATAACATAGAAACACGAAAGCAAGGAGGTAAATTAAACAATAATTAACAATAATCGCCCAAATTTAATCTTCTCCTAAATTAATTTTAGTGAATTGAAAGAACTTTGGGAAAGATGATTTGGGGAAAAAATACATTCCAGTCAAGGTTTAATCTTTTCCGAGATTTAATCTTCTTGGAGCTTTAGTCTTTACAAAGATTTAATATTCAGTGTTTGAGAAAAATATTTCAGCAGAGATTTAATCTTTCGTTGCAGTGGAGATTGTTTGACGGTCTGTGTTTTTTTTTGTTTATTTAATAGACAGCCGGGAATACAATTTCAGCAAGCCCGCTAACAAGTTTTAAACAAGACCGCCTAACTTTTGGGCCCAAATCTCTGATCTACTGTAACGATTATATAATGTATTGCAAAATATGTATTTGTAACGACCTCGAAATTTTGTTGATTCAGTTGCAATGTTTTTAAAATCCCTTGCAATAGACATGAAATCACCTTTCACCAGCAACGTTTTTTGGATGGTATTAAAAATCTGGTTGTGAAAGCAATTCTATGGTATAGTGAACAAAACCTTGTATAACCATTATTCATCTAATACCTGATTCTCCTACAGGCTGGAAGTTATTCCTCATACATACCCTGATATACTCTGGTGATATTTATGAATTACTTTATGCTCTGAAATAAATGTTTTATCAATGTTAATTATGATTCTGTTTTATTGAATTACAATATTTATCATATTGAATTGTCATAGAATTGGATAGGTTTCTAAATATGGAACAGATTCGTGGTTAGACCAGATTGGTGGTCATATTAGGCCAATGTGTGCCTTGGATCCAGTATAGAGAACAGAACTGTGTGCCTTAATCGGGTTAGTGTGTCACTGATCAGCAGCCTAACCTTGGTTTAAACTTAAAAATGAATATCCAATTCTAATAATTGCTTAACAAGGAACTAGATTCCTATGAATCATTTCAATTGATCATTGTTAACACCCGGTTATTATTATTATAACTTGCTGAGCTAGTTAGCTAACCCTTGTGAATCTGTTTAAGTCATTCTATAGTTAAAATGGAAATTATTGGTAACGAGGATCCCCAGTCCAATATGCGATCTAGGATTCCCGATTGAGTTAGATCAAGCTAGTTTGAGTTATGCAAGTTTGTAAGAATGATTTTATTTTCAGTTGTAAGTTAAACTAGTTGGGATTTGGTATGACGTAATAAAAGTCAAAGTTGTGGTTGGTTTCTCATACTTTAACCTATTATGATCCGTGGTTGCGTAAATAAGGGTAATTGCATATAATATTTCATATACAGGTTTATATAATATGTGTGTTATGAACCCCCAAACTTCTGACCCAGGTTTGGAGGACGTCACAACCACCATCTCTGAAGCTAAATCAACTACTAATATTACCTAATATACAACCAGTACTACCACTAAAGTTACCAATAATGCTACCATAAATTGCCACTACTAACACTAACCAATATAACATCAATGCTACCACCTGTAATACCATAATTAAACTGGCCATAAATGGAACGGCTTAAGCTAGCACGAACTTCAACACCAACACCTATAATACCATCACTAAGATACCAATACGACCACTAAGCTACCACCAATGCCACCACCAATGCCACTACTAAGACTAACTAATATAACATCAAAGCTACCACCTGTAATACCATAATTAAACTAGCCATAAATGGAACTGCTTAAGCTAGCACGAACTTGAACACCAATACCAATAATACCACCACCAATTCTCCTGCAAAGATTACCGCTTTTAATGCCACCAATTACACTAATAAGAGCACCAGGACCAATGACACCATCAATGCCAGCAAATCCACTACTAATATTATCATTTCTGGTACCACCAACGTAACCACTAAAGATGCTAGTCATGCTGCCACCAATCCCACTTTTAAAACTACCCAATATACCACCAATGCTACTACCACTTATGCCATTATTAAAGTTACCACCAATGATACTCATTAAGTTAGCACGAACTTCACCACCAACAATCCCACCACCAATTCCACTCCTAAGATTACGACTACTAGTGCCACCAATTGGACTAGTAAAATTACCATCACCAGTGACACCGCCAACAATATTACTACTGGATTAATGAAAAACCATAACTCTATAGTTTTCAATTAGTTACGGATCTATAGAAGTTACTAAGCAACGGGTTCCAGTGAGGCTGAAAATGGTGACCTTACCTATTCATGTATTGATAATATAAGTTCTTCCATCACTAAAAAATTTCCCAAACAAAGCCTACATCTCTATCAAGTAAGAAATCTCATTTTCAACCATGTGTGTTGTGATATGAAGTTAAAAAAATGATGGGGCTTCGTGAGATGGGAAACTCCGAATATAAGTAAACTTCGTGTTTTATTAGGTCAACAAAGAGTAATTTAGAGGTTTTTGTCATATATACATTAGAAAAAAACACACCGCACATAGATCCACTTGTACTATCTGCATTTATATTAATAATATATATTGGCATGGTAAAAGTTAAAGAATAACAAAGAAACCTTACACGGTATATTGATGAAGAGAAATGGAAGGCACTTGGAGCATTTTTTTCATTGTTTTCGGAACTTGTTGCAAGTAGCAAGAAAAATATAATTAGTGTGAAAATGTCTCTGAAGTAAGGTCATACATACACATAAAATAAATTTAATAGTATAATTCAACAAATATGAACATAAAATATAAATAATGTGTGGGCTTATGTTCTATAAATTTCATTTTTTTCATATATCATGTATTTGAGTATTTATGAGGAACAAAAAAATTAATACAAATGTAACTGATTTTTTTTCTAACCTTGACATATAATTTTGAAAGGATAATTCTTGACATAGAGGTCATGTAAAAACAATACAAGTGACATTCCATGTAAATCTACATACATATATACAAGGAAAATGGGATACTTATTTCAGTGTTTGATTTCTACCAAAAGTTTATGCAAATAACACATATGAAAAGAAAATGAAGAAAGAGGGAAATATAAATTATTACCTTAACTTTGTTAAACAACATCAATTCATGATAACGTGTAAACCTTATCCACTTAGTCCTCCACCAATTCATTTGATTAGTCCTCCACCAAATCATTTGCAGATGTGTTTAACCTTAGAGCACCAAAACACTCTTTCATAGAAATTTCAAATAACTCCAAACACTATTTTATGGCCTATTTGATGGCCATGTACAAATTCATTTTGTTTGTAAGGGCGGCAGGCTTGTGCTGATATTAGGATTTTATTTACCTTTTTAATATCCTATATTTTGCACGCCCAATTGTATATCATGGGTTTCAATGGGCCCAATTTAGTTTAAATTATTTTTTATCTTAGTATTAATTTCTTATTACAAATTCAAATTTTTACTTTTTATAAAAATATAATTTAACAAAGTCTGCTCCATGTATTATACAAACTAATCCGGTGTTGATTTACAACCATAATTAAACAAGCATTACTCTAATTTATTTTTTAATGTAAATAAAATGAGATTCTATAAATTAAGTGGTAAGAATTTTATAAAAAACTTAACTAAAAATGATATTTTCTCGAAAATTTTAAATTTTATTTAGTGAAATTATATATAAATTCCCTACTCACCTCAACTAACAATAATATATGTACTATTACAACCATAACTAAGAATAATAGAAGTACTACTATCATACATTCAAGTCTTAAAAACCTCTCACAATAATTCGGATATTATTGGTCATGTAAAAATTAATATTACCATAACAACATTTAATAAAATTAAATTTCTAGAGGTATAAGATACATTCCAAATTTTCGACAAACAAGTTATACCTATGGGAAAAATGATACAATTTTAAAAATATTTACTTATTGCTATCGTTATTTAAACATAGAAATTAAAATGAATGATAATTTGATTGTTGATTTTTATTTTATTCTTAGTCAATTTGATTTGAACATGTAAAATGACAATATATTGTGGGTAACACTATATATACCATATTCATTCACCGGTTGATTGGGAAAAATCTAAATTGGGAAGAAATTGAATGAGAAATGCAGCTGATAGTGTCTAAGTATATAAGTTGTTTGGCTTATCAATATGTACTTTGACATAATTAAATTGAATATTTTTAATATTTTCAATTATAATGAAAATTTATTATTTAAAACAATGCTTATATATATAAACTTGTTTCGTAACTCAAAATTTTCAATACGCAAGTTTTCCAACAAATTTTGGGTCTTTTAACAAGGTGGGTATGAAATGCAAAGAGAACATTATTTTGTCAAATGTGTACCAAAATATAATTTCATTATTTTTTTTAAGATGAATAAAGAGGATACGTACAAAAATTACTTCTAGAATTTCCTTCTTTGAATAAAATTATTAATATTAAACTTTAATTCAAAAAAATAATTATTTTAAAAGATATGTAAAATTATTAATATTACATGAACAAAGTTCAAAAAACATGTATTATGGGATGAAATATATTCTACTAAATTTGGCCTAAGATTTTATGTAATTCATCATTTATATTGACTTTGGTATGAAATGACTATTATGGCCCAATAAGCATTTTTTTCTATATAACAAATAGTAGAAAATGACTACTTAAATTTCATACCAACTTTGTAATTTTTTAGTTATGATTTGAATCTACCGATTATATTAGTGTTAGAAAATAATTTTCTTAAAAAAAATATTTTAATAATCATGCAAAGTAATCATTTAAGAAGAAAATTATAAGCTTCTAACTTCAGTTGAGAAAATTTTATAATGAAAATATGTTTTCGACAAATAATTAATGCTGACAAAAATATATTAAAATTATTTAAACATCATTTACATTACTTATATTTTGTACTCACCATTTTTTATAGTTGTTTGAGTAATTTTAATCCAAATTAGTTATTTGAATAAACATTTCTTTTCCTGCAAATATTTTAAGAAAATATAAAAAAATTATAAGATCACCAAATTCCAAGAAAAACTATTAAAAAAGGAGATCAAAATTTAAATTCAAAGTTTATCAAATCCCAGAACATACCTCAATTTGTGTCCAAAGGCGAAACCTACCCATGTGGTAGGAATTGAGTTCTGATTTCCTGAAAATTAAAAAATGGTTTATAAAACTTCAAAAAAATTGGTTTCAAAAGTTGTTGATATTAGTAAATAACTATCACATTTTTTCCATTAGTATTTCATATGAGAGTTTAACAAAAATGACCTCATCACTATTTATTGATGAATACTTCTAATCAATATTGTTCATATTAGTATTTTTTTTGATATTATAGCATATGTATTAGGATTCCTTATTGATTTTATCTTTTTATTCATTGTGTGTAAGTGTGGAGAAATTAGGTTAACACTAGTAGGTTAACACTTGTGCATTTATTTTATCATAGGCGTAACCTACAAGCTCTCAAGATATTTGCTCATGTACAGCTAGAGAATTTTGTAATAAGTTTTTATTCAATAATATAAAAACTGTTGTTCATTATTGAGTACATAATTGGATTTAATTGTTATAATTATATTGACCCCCTCTATAGGTAATTAAAGGCCTAAAAATTGATATGAAAGCTTGGTGTTTATATAAAATCACTTTAAGATGGAGAAAATAATCATTAATGGGAGATAATGAAACTCAATAAAATGTGCGGTCACCATTAGCCATAAACCAAATCAATAACAATATGAGCAGATATGAAACCCTCAAATTTCCAATCTTGAAAATTAATAAATATCATTTATGTAAAGTCGAGATGACTATATGCTTGCAGGTAACAGATGGTGAATACGGGAAGGGATTTATGATGGACCTCATTAGCCCATGAAACTGGTTGTTGCTATTAGTGGTCAAGAAAAAAATGTAAAAGTCAGACATTTTTGCATAACAATTTAGACAGTGTGATGTGCCCTAGGTTTATTCGATGTAAAACAACCAAGGAAATTTGAGACACTTAGGTGGTTAAGTGTAAGCCACAACGGCTATCAAGAAGATTCCAAGGAGAATACTCAATCACCAGTATGAGCACTTTGACTCAAAAGTTGATGAGTCTTTTTTTGAAATCTATTATAGATTTCAGATATTGTTGAATGATTTGTGACTTGTTGACATAGAGTATGATCCAGGAGATTCAAACTTCAAGGTTATTCTTGCACTCCCTCAAAAGTGTGACTTGAAATTTATATCAATAAGGGATAACTATGATCTTGAAGATGTCTCTAGTTGAGATATATGGAATTGTGAAAACTAATGAACGGGAGATGGAGTAGAAAAGTAAGACCAAATGGGACAAGAGAGAAATTTTCAAGAAAGAGCCATTTCAAAATAAAAGGCTATGATTGTATAGTCTGAAAATACTCATGATGACTTACAAAATTATTGAGGAAGTGAAATTGATCATGGTAATGATGAAGATATCCTACAAATTGATGCTCTTTTAGTTAAAAAGTTTAGAAATATGGTCTAAATAGACTTTAAAAAAAATGTTTTTGAAAAAAAGGCTGTAGTTCCTCGAACTTTACGGTGATAAGAGGAATTAAAGGAAGAATGATGGCAAGGATTACGATCAAGTGCTATAATTGTGATGAAGTCGGATACTTTGTTGCTCATGCATAAAGCCAAACTTTGAGAAGAAGCAAGCGTTGATCAGCAAGAAGAAGAATTCGAGCAAGTTTTGACCAGAAGAACAATTGGGACGATACATTACAAGAGTATAAACTATGCTCACAAAAAATTGCATAATGTTGTGTATTTCTAACAAAGTAAATTTTATTTTATATATGATTTAACTTTTTTCTATTATAAAGGGCTTTTCTTAATTTTAGGTAAAAGTTACAAATTAAATTAATGGAGATTAAATAATTTAAACATTTATATTTTATTTTGTTGAATGATATTATCTTGTTAAACTAACACGGTTGAACAATCAACTTTTGGAAATTTATATGAATTATTCATAGTAAAGTCAATATTTATTTAAATTGAAATGATATCAATTAGTATAAATTAGTTTTTTTTTATTTTCTTGCTAATAAAATATTTTAAACACATTATTGAGACGTCATTTTAAGGATAAAATAAAGAACATGAACTCATAAATTGTTATGATAAAAACAAACACATTATTCTCAAATCTACTTACTCAAACTTAAATAATCATCATAAACATATTTATGTTTGCAAAATAAATTGAACAAATTAAATACTTAATCTTTAATTATAAAGTAACTTATATAAAATATGTAAATATCAAGATTAATGAATATTGATATGTCTTTTCTAAAAAAATACACAACTTAATAATTGAATAAGAAAATATGTTATATACTGAATATGAAAAAAAATTATTTTATCTTTATCACCTCCCAACAACACCTAGTATTTTACAAAAAATATAAGTTTAAACAATTCGATAAAAACAATGAGCAATTTTGGAGGATCCAATTAAAGTCCAATTATATAACAACTAAATCGACTAATTATTATTGAATCAATATTTGTAAATAAGGTACTTAATATTGATAAAGGATATATTAAAATAAATTATATTTAGTGTTAAATATAAACCATAAAAAAATTGAAAAACTCGTCTGATTCGATCTTAAGAAAGTCATATTTAAAAAGGCCCGAAGCTGTCTGAACATATATTTTATTATAAAACTTTGCTTCTCTCCTAATGAGAAAAAACTTGGATTAACTCAAATTCGGAATTTTAAAAATATAGAAATAATTTTTTTGATAGTTTTATTTTTCATCCAATTTTTTACACTTAAATATTTTGTGATAAAATTCTAAATCGGATAAAATTTTACACATCTTTAATATATTTAAAGAAAATTTATCAAATGTACATTATTTTTCGAAGATACGAAAGGTAATAAAATTAAGTTTTTTACATATATCTAATTTGGACGTGCCCATTCTTGGGCCTCAAAATTTTGTATAAAATCTAAATTCATTATTTTTTTAGAAAAATTGATTTGATCCAAATTCTAAATATGTAAATTAATTAAGCCACCCTTAAAACTATTTAATTTATCTTTATTTAAATTATTAAATATTTATCTTTTAAGTTGAAATGAACATTTATCTTTTTTAGTTGAAATAGATTAGTCAATTAAATTATAATTATTATGTTCCCACTATGGCTTATTAGCTTTCTATTCTACCAAAATTTTATTTTCGTTTGCTCATAGAACCAATAGTATTTCTCACTTTGTAAGTCAAGAGTTATTATTGCTATTTAAGCAAGCAAAATAACTTCTAATTGGATTTATCTTCTTGTACCTAGATAATCCATCAAGAAACTAACAATTCATGTTTTCAATAGAATTAGTCACACCAAAATTCAAGACTTGTTCCGCTAAAACCAAGTCCTGACAACACTTTAAATACTCATTTGAATTTGATAAAATATACATAAAAATAAGTCAAGAAAGAAAGGTGCAAATCAATGCAAGAAGCAGTGTTTAAGATATAGTAAGTCTAATATAGACCACCCCACATGAAGCATGTTTTTTACATAGTATTTAGCATAAAATGATTTAGAAATAGTTGCTGCAATCACTAATGGGAAATTTGGAGGATGGAATCATTGGCATGTTATCGTTAATTCGGACGATGGAATACTTCCAAGTTGTACCAAGTAATGAACATCCTTAAAAATCACCTTCATACAAGCAAGACACCCTATCACTTGCAACTACAGAAAACACACGTAAGTTTATAGTATATAATTTATAAATATTTCTATGAATATCCAATTTAAACTTAAAATTGAATATCCAATTACAAAATTGCTTAACAAGAAACATGATTTCTATGAATCATTTCAGTTGATCATTGTTTACCCTCAGTTATTGTTAGTTTAACTTGGTGAGCTAGTTAGCTCACCCTTGCGAATCTGTTTATGTCATTCTACAGTTAAAAAGGAAATTGTTGGTAACGAGGATCCCTGGTACAGTATGCGAGCTAAGATTCCAGGTTGAGTTGGATCGAGCTAGCACGAGCTTTATATTATAGTTTGAGTTATGCAAGTTTGTAAGCATGATTTCATTTTTACTTGTAAGTTAAACTAGTTGGGATTTGGTACGACGTAATAAAAGATAAGGTTTTGGCTTATTTTCATATTTAACCTGTTGCGATCTGTGGTTGCGTAAATAAGGGTTATTGCATATAATATTTCATATACTGATTTATATATTGTGTGTGTTGTGAACCCCAAACTTCTGACCCGGGTTTGGAGGGTGTCACAACCACCATTTCTGAAACTAAATCAACTACTAATATTACCTAATATACACCCAATGTTACCACTAAAGCTATTAGCATTGCTACCACAATTTCCGCTACTAAGACTAACCAATATTTCTGCAATGATACCACTATGCCAACTAGCCATTCTACCACCAGTACCACCACTAAAGATGCAAGCTATGCTACCACCAATACCACTACTAAGATTAACCAATATAACATCAATGCTACCACCTGTAATACCATAATTAAAGTTGCCATAAATGGAACTGCTTAAGCTAGAATAAACTTCACCACCTATATATATAATATTACTATCAGTTCTCTAACAAAGATTACCGCTTCCAATGTCACCAGTTACACTAATAAGAGCACCGGGACCAATGTAACCATCAATGCCACCAAATCCACTACTAATATTATCATTTCAGGTACCACTAATGTAACCACTAAAGGTGCTAGTCATGCTACTACCAATGCAACTATACCACCAATGATACTACCACTGATGCCATTATTAAAGTTACCACCAATGATACTCGGTAAGGTAGCACAAACTTTACCACCAATTCCACTCCTAAAATTACGACTACTAGTACCACCAATTGAACTAGTAAAATTACCACCACCAATGACAACGCCTACAATATTACTACTAGATTTGACAAAAACTTATAACTCTATACTTTTTGAATTGTTACGGATCTATAGTAGTTACATGATGAACGGGTTCTAGTGAGGCTGAAAATGGTGACCCTACCTATTCAGGTATTGAAAATATAAGTTCTTACACCACTAAAAAAATTTCACAAAAAACCCTACATCTCTATCAAGTAAGAAATCTCATTTTCAATCAGGTGTCTTGTAAAATTAAGTTAAAAAGTGATGGGGCTTTGTGAGATGGGAAACTCCATATATAAGTAAATTTCTTGTGTTATTAGGTAACACAAAGTAATTTCGAGTGGTTTGTCATATAAACATTAGAAAAATAAAAAACATACCCCAGATAGATCCACCTGTACTATGTGCATTTATATTTATGATATATATTGGCATGATAAAAGTTAAAAAATAACAAAGAAACCTTACATGGTAGATTGATTAGTATAATTCAACAAATATGAACATAAAATATAAATAATGTGTGGGCTTCTTTTCTTTAAATTTTCATTTTTTAATATATCAAGTATTTGATTATTTATGAGGAAGAAAAATATTAATACAAATGTAAGTGAATTTTTTCTAATTTTGACATATAATATTCAAAGGATAATAAATTTACTAACATATATAAAAGGAAAATGGGATATTATTATAGTGTTTGATTTTTACCAAAAGTTTTTGCAAAAAACACATATGAAAGGAAAATGAAGAAAGGGGGAAATATAAATTATTACTTTAATCTTATTAACCAACATCAATACATGATAACCTCTAAACCTTATTCTCTTAGTCCCCCACCAGTTCATTTGATTAGTCCTCCACCAATTCATTTAAAGATGTGTTTAACCTTGCAACACCAAAACAGTTTTTCATAGAGAATACAAATAACTCCAAAACACTATTTCATGGCCCCCTTTACCTATATTAGGGTTTTACCAGCCTTATTATATACTTTATTTTGCAGGCAAAATTGTATATAATTGTTTCAATTGGCCCAATATAGTTTAAATTATTTTTTATCTTAGTATCAATTTCTTATTACAAATTTCAAACTTTTTCTTTTTATAAAAATATAATTTAACAAAGTCTATTCCATGTATTATGTAAACTAATTGGGTATTGATTTACAAGCATAGGTAAACAAGCATTACTATAATTTATTTTATATTGTAAATAAAATGAGTTTCTATAAATTAAGTGGTAAGCGTTGTATAAAAAACTTAACTTGAAAATGACATTTTCTCGACAGTTTTAAATTTTATTTAGTGAAATTATATATAAATTGCATACTCACATCAACTAACAATAATATATGTACTACTACAACCCAAACTAACAATAATAGAAGTACTACTATAATAGATTCAACTCTAAAAAACTCTCACAATAATTACAAATTAATATTACCATAACAACATTTAATCAAATCAAATTTTTAGAGGTATAAGATAGCATAGTATTTAGCATAAAACCATTTAGAAATAGTTGGTGCAATCACTAATGGGTAATTCAGAGGATGGAATCATGGGCATGTTGTTCTCCAAGTATGCAGAAGCTGCTGCTGTTGTACCAAGTAACTAACATCCTTAAGAATCATCTCTATACCAGTAAGATAGCCTATCACTTGCAACTACAGAGAACACATGTATGTTTATAGTAGAATATTTATAAATATTTCATTGTTTTTCGAAATGGTTAGTAAGAGGTAAATAGAGAAAATATTTATAACATGTCTAGTTTATGAGTGATTGTGTGGTCTTACAAAAGGAAGTAGGATACAAGGTTATGGCTGATATTATGAATTTGACATAGTTTTGTTAAGGCTTCTTAAAGCTTCTCAAAGAGAATTGAGGAACTAACATATTTTACTATTAATCTTGTCTCTGGTCAATATGTAGATGCAACAAAATCTATAACATTGAATATAAGAAATTACAATATACCTCATTTAGATTTCTAACATGATCTATCCTCCAATCCTTTCATGCTACTTTATTAAGTCCAAGCCATAAGATCCAGTTGTATCATTCTATGCCCTTATAATAACTTCTGAACTATGAATGCCGCAGTAACAATATGACTAATATGACTAAACCGTTCATCTTTCTCATTGCAGTTTTTCAGCCCGAAGGCCTCCACAACAAACATGTGATATGAACATATAGTCACACAATATCAAAAATTGTAAAATAGAGATGAGCACAGAATAATCCGATTCTTAAAATTTTGTAAGCAATTAGATGATGAAATAAAAATTGACAATTAAAATCATTAAACTTGTAATTCTTAAATCATCTATAAAGTGAACTGGTGTGTATTATTTACCTTGTATCTACAAAAAAAGGTTTCAACATGTTTTACTTTCTATGCATCACACAAAGAATACATAATCAAACAAAAAGTATTTTCAGTGTTTTGCTTAAGCTCCATACAATAACAAAACATTTAACTTGTTGTTTTGCAAGGGGAGTGTGCCTTGCTATTACATTATCAAGTCTTTCCTCCATAATTAGATCAAGTGATGCTCTCAGACCACATAAAAGTTGAATGGAAGCAGTACAAAATATCCTGTTCAATTTGTTTCACCTTTTTTGGCTCTCATTGCATAAGCAACTCATGACTTCTTGTTTGTATATAAAAATAATAAATAAGACTCCCTGTTAGGATGGTTAGGAGGGTCACATATATTTCAACATATAAAGTGAATTCAATAATTATTGTAGCTTGCTAGAATCAATAATATATGATCACATTTATTATTTTAATATATAAACAAGAAGTCATGAGTTGCTTATGCATTTAACTTGTTGTTTTGCAAGGGGAGTGTGCCTTGCTATTACGTTATCAAGTCTTTCCTCGATAATTAGATCAAGTGATGCTCTCAGACCCCATAAAAGTTGAATGGAAACAGTACAAAATCTCATGTTCAATTTGTTTCATCTTTTTTTGCTCTCATTGCATAAGCAACTCATGACTTCTTGTTTATATATAAAAATAATAAATAAGACTCTCTGTTAGGATGGTTAGGAGCGTCACATATATTTCAACATATAAAGTGAATTCAATAATTATTGTAGCTTGCTAGAATCAATAATATATGATCACATTTTATGTAATATAACTTATGTATTATAAACACTATCAGATATTGTCGCTTGTGAATTTTCGCACATAAAATCATATAATAACGCTATGTTAAATCGTAGAAATATATAAAAACACTTTTCAAGATAATCAAAAATTAATAAATTGTCGTTTTCTGAGAACAACTTTGTCATCAATATCACCAACACCAAGAAAATGCTTGATGTACCATTGGATCATCATTCTTTGGAGCAGACCTTGACGCTTAATGATATATAATGATATTGCTAAATGGTAAGGTTTTCTCCAAAAACTTTATCAAAGTATCCCCAATTTATTTTTGTTCCTCTATAAGAGAATGGTAATGTGTGATATGATAGCTGAGTAATGGTATTTGATTTCTTAAACCTTAACTCTAATAAATATGGTTAACAATATGGAAATTAAAATTAATCTAAATTTAAAATAAATAAGAAAATAGTAGAGATGATATAAACATTACAATTTTCGTGGTATGCTGGTGGATTATAGAGTGTTGTATACATGTATTTCTCAATACATAGAGGCTATAATTTTTTATAAAATAGTAATTTGCAATGGAGAAATTTGATCAAAATTAAAGAGTGGTTATTAATTAGAGAGACAAATTGTGTTCAATTTAGTTTTACTTACACATATTTCTCAACAAATCAATTCTATGTTAAAATCCTTTGTATCCATATAATTAACAAATTGAGTTCTAGTGGCGGATACTTGAATCTCGTACATGGTAAAAAGGACAGTATAAAGTGTACCAAAGTTTTTTAAGTTGTAAAAGAGAACTTTAATGGTTATATCAATAAATCTCCATTCCAACCTATCTTATGCCTTAAAATATCAATTCTTAACCCAGCCACGGCCTTTTTTTCCTTGTGACTTCAAATGCATTCATTGTATTATGAGCTAATAGCCTCCCTTCATTAAAAGCACTCTGTTTGTTAGACACTATCTAGATTAAACATAGTTTGAACTTATTCACCACCACCTTCGATAGTATGCGCATGAGAATATTATAAAGATAGATAGGTCAAAGATCTTACATATGTTTCAGTTGTTTAACCATAGGAATAAGACATACAAGCCTACAATTTAGTTTCCTTGGCCCATGTCGTGTATCAAAGAGAATCTGACAAAATAAAACAACATATCTTTTGAAAATATTTCAATACGTTTGAAAAATGCCGGGTTCGACCCATGTGGATCTAGTGACTTGTATTGATGCATGAAAAAGACTACATTCTTAACATCCTCCTCCCTAATAGGTACTATGACCTAGTGATTGTGAAATAATAATTAAAAAAAGTTTGCAAAAAGGGTAAAATTTGACACGACCTTAATCAAATAACCATATATCAAAGAAAATGGTAAATTTTGAAATAAATTTAAACAACTTACCTGAGAAGAAACAAAACCATGTAAAGCCATAGGAAAAAACATATGTGTGTGTACTATCCAACTAAATCATAGTGGAAGACATGTAGATGTGCAGGCCATATCAAAGAATATCAGATATGCATGTCCCATAATTATAATATACCTGTTTGTCTTGTCGTGGTTTTGGTATTTTTGTTTATAACTATGAGCCAAAGCCAAAGTGACCAAATCGAGATGTTCCTTCAGACTCTGATGTTTTACCTTGAGCAGAAGATGCTTTTTTGATGAGTTGATTTGTTCCAAGTTTATGGAAAAACCACCTTGCAAAGAGAAAGTCAGGTACTGGGATTTGTAAATAACAATCTGGGAATCTTATATTGTAATTTAATTTAATTCCTTATCACCAAATGATAAGGAGTTGTCAAAAAAGAGCATAAAATGTTTTACTTATCCAAGGGAATCCATGTTATAAAAGATGGCAACCTTTCCACTTTTGCTAACTTGATACATTTCCCTGTAGTAGGTAGCAAGGTCATAGTTGCAGAGCAATGTCCTCCACCAATACTATAGATGTCATTTTCTTCGTTATTTGTATTAATAACATATCGCCTCTCCGTCCTTGAACTATTCTTGTTATCAACACTTGTGGTATCTCTTCTTTCAACATATTTGTTCTCACTTCCCGTAGCTCGGGTCATCTTCTCACAATTTTCTTTTATCTTTTCTAAAATGAAACCAGTAAAAAAAATTATAAGATGTGAATTATAATAACGATTGCTTAATTGATTATTAATAAACAAGTATACAAACACTTGTATATGACCTAGGCGATTGGACACAAGTTTTTTATTTAACGAGTCAATATATAATAAAATATCTGAAAGTATTGAATTTCTTCTTTGTAGTACTTCATTCTATAAAGATTAACAAACTATCAGAACACGGAGCAAACAAAAAGTCAAAAATACTAATTCTACTTTTACAACGACAAGTGATTCCTCACAATTTCATACCATTGTCATTCCAAACAAATCCCAATACAACTCAGAACTGATAATAAGACACGATTAACATATAAACACGGTTTAATAAATAAACTCTAATTAACACATATTGTAACATTGATAAAAGATCCCAAACACAAAATAACATAGAAAAAAAAAAGCAAGGAGGTAAATTAAACAATAACTAATAATAATCGGCCATATTTGATCTTCTCCTAAATTAAATTTAGTGAATTGAAAGAACTTAAGGAAAGATGATTTGGGAAAAAAAATACATTCCGTTCAAGGTTTAATCTTTTCCGAGATTTAATCTTCTTGGAGCTTGAGTCTTTACAAAGATTTAATATTCAGTGTTTGAGAGAAATATTTCAGCAAAGATTTAATCTTTCGCCACAGTGGAGATTGTTTGACAGTCTATGTTTTTTTTGTTTATTTAATAGACAGCCGGGAAAATAATTTCAGCAAGCCCGCTCACAAGTTTTGAACAAGACCGCCTAACTTTTGGGCCCAAATCTATGATATACTGTAACAATTATATAATGTATTGCAATAACATGTATTTGTAACGACCTCGAAATTTTGTTGATTCAGTTGCAATATTTTAAAATCCCTTGTAATAGACATATCACCTTTCAACACGAACGTTGTTTAGATAGTTTTTAAAAATCTGGTTGTAAAAGCAATTCTATGGTATAGTGAACTAAACCTTCTGCAACCATTATTCATCTAATACCTGATTCTCCTACAGGCTGGAAGCTATTCCTCATACATACCCTGATATGCTCTGGTGATATTTATGAATTGGTTTATGCTCTAAAATAAATGTTTTATCATTGTTAATTATGATTCTGTTTTATTAAATTATAATATTTATCATGTTGAATTGTTATAGAATTGGATAGATTTCTAAATATGGAACAGTTGCGTGGTCAGACCAGATTGGTAGTCATATTAGGCCAATGTGTGCCTTGGATCCAGTATAGAGAGCAGAGCTGTGTGCCTTGATTGGGGTTAGTGTGTCACTGATCAACAGCCTAACCTTGGTTTTAAACTTAAAAATGAATATCCAATTCTAATAATTGCTTCACAAGGAACTTGATTCCTATGAATCATTTCAACTGATCATTGTTTACACCTAGTTATTGTTATTATAACTTTATGAGCTAGTTAGCTCACCCTTGTGAATCTGTTTAGGTCATTCTACAGTTAAAATGGAAATTGTTGATAATGAGGATCCCGAGTCCAGTATACGATCTAGGATTCCCGGTTGAGTTGGATCTAGCTAGTTTGAGTTATGCAAGTTTGTAAGAATGAATTCATTTTTAGTTGTAAGTTAAACTAGTTGGGATTTGATATGACGTAATAAAAGTTAAGGTTGTGGTTGGTTTTCATACTTTCACCTGTTGGGATCTGTGGTTGCGTAAATAAGGATAATTGCATATAATATTTCATACACAAGTTTATATAATATGTGTGTTGTGAACCCCAAACTTCTGACTCGGGTTTGGAGGGCGTCACAACCACCATCTCCGAAGCTAAATCAATTACTAATATAACTTAATATACAATCGGTGCTACCACTATAGCTACCAGCAATGCTACCATAAATTGCCACTACTAAGACTAAACAATATACCACCAATGCTACCACTATGGCAACTAGCCATTCCACCACCAATACGACCACTAATCTACCACAATTGATAACACCAATGCCACTACTAAGACTAACCAATATAACATCAATGCTACCACCTGTAATACCATAATTAAACTTGCCATAAATGGAACTGCTTAAGCTAGCACGAACTTCAACACCAACAACAATAATACCACCACTAAGCTACCAATACGACCACTAAACTACCACCAATGCCACTACTAAGACTAACCAATATAGCATTAATGCTACCACCTGTAATACCATAATTAAACTGGCCATAAATGGAACTGCTTAAGCTAGCACGAACTTCGACACCAACACGAATAATACCACCACCAATTCTCCGGCAAAGATTCCCACTTTCAATGCCACCAATTGCACTAATAAGAGCTCCAGGACCAATGGCACCATCAATTCGAGCAAACCACTACCAATATTATCGTGTCTGGTATAACCAATGTAACCACTAAAGATGCTAGTCATGGTGCCACTAATCCCACTATTAAATTTACCCAATATACCACCAATTCTACTACCACTTATGCCATTATTAAAGTTACCACCAATGATACACCTTAACTAGCACGAACTTCACCACCAACAATCCCACCATAAATTCCACTCCTAAGATTACGACTACTAGTGCCACCAATTAGACTAGTAAAATTACCACCACCAGTGACACCGCCAACAATATTACTACTGGATTAAAGAAAAACCATAACTCTGTCCTTTTCAAATAGTTATGGATCTATAGAAGTTACTAAGCAACGGGTTCTAGTGATGCTGAAAATGGTGACCCTAATTATTCATGTATTGAAAATATAAGTTCTTCAAACACTAAAAAATTTCCCAAACAAAGCCTACATCTCTATCAAAGGGATGAAGTTAAAAAGTGATGGGGCTTCGTGAGATGGGAAACTCCAAATATACCTAAACTTCGTGTGTTATTAGGTTAAAAAGAGTAATTTAGAGTTATTTGTCATATATACATTAGAAAAATAATAAACACAGCCCACATAGATCCACTTCTACTATCTGCATTTATATTTATAATATATATTTGCATGGCAAAAGTTAAAAAATAACAAAGAAACCTTACACGGTACATTGATGAAGAGGAGAAAGGGAAGGCACTTGGAGCATTTTCTTTATTATTTTTGGAACTTGTTGCAAGTAGGAAGAAAAATATAATTCCTGTGAAAATGTCTCTAAAGTAAGGTCATACATAAACAAAAAATAAATTTAATAGTATAATTCAACAAATATGAACATAAAATATAAATAATATGTGGGCTTCTTTTCTATAAATTTTCATTTTTTTTCATATATCTTGTATTTGATTATTCATGAGGAACAAAAAAAATTAATACAAATGTAATTGATTTTTTTTCTAACCTTGACATATATTCTTGAAAGGATAATTCTTGACATAAAGGTCATGTAAAAATAAATACAAGTGACATTCCATGTAAATCTACATACATATATACGAGGAAAATGGGATACTTATTTTAGTGTTTTATTTCTACCAAAAGTTTATGCAAATAACACATATGAAAAGAAAATGAAGAAACAGGGAAATATAAATTATTACGTTAACTTTGTTAAACAACATCAATTCATGATAACCAGTAAACCTTATCCACTTAGTCCTCCAGCAATTCATTTGATTATTCCTCCACCAATTCATTTGGAGATGTGTTTAACTTTAGAGCACCAAAGCACTCTTTTATAGAAAATACAAATAACTCCAAAACTCTATTTCATGGCCATGTACAAATTCATTTTGTTTGTAAGGTGGACTTGTGCTGATATTAGTGTGTTACCTACCTTTTTAATATGCTATATTTTGCACGCCCAATTGTATATCATGGGTTTCAATGGGCCCAATTTAGTTTAAATTGGTTTTTATCCACAAAAGAGAATGAATAGCAACCATTCAGATGCTCAGAGCTTACAGAACAGGACAACTAATACTTTCAGATTTTAAGTTCTTTTTATATTCCCGGATGCTTTTAATTTTCTCTATTTTTTTATTGTTAGTCCGTATTCCACTTTTAACTTCAGCGTTTATTAGCTTACAATTTTCCAGTCAGTTTTTTATATTGATATGCCAAAATGATGGAAGCATTGGCTTAGTGCTCAAACTAGAGATAGGTTACAGTAGAGGAGATATATTTCATAAAAGATAACTAAGAGTAAAACCGGGTAATTCAGAAAGTCCTGGATTAATAAGGATTGATAAGAAAGTCAATAATTAAGGTTCAAAAGAGTACAAGTAGTAGGGAATTAGTAGAAAAGAAATTGTGAAATTTACAGGTCTTTATTTTTTAATGATTTATTTTTAAATCCTTCGACAAAGGTAGTATATTACAACAGCACGTTCGAAAGTATAGTACACATAACACACACTGACCAAAGAAAGAAGACTAAATTATTTGGTAGTCAAGAACACGACTCCAACACCACAACTCATTGTTGCAGAATGCTTAGATGATTTTGTGGTTCTCATTAAAGGTGAGACAAAACTACTTTAAATATTAATACCTTAAAGGTGTTAGTACTTTAAATATGTATCCCAAACTTACTGAGGTGATAAATCTATGTATGGTCACAAGGGCAGAGATTCATACTCTGTTGTTAAACTTGATTATTTGATAATTTATTAAGATTATCCTTTAGCAATATCCATTATTTTATTTAAATATATGAACAGAAAAACAATACATAGATAATTACAAAAACACTAAGAAACACAATTAGATACATGATACAATACACTAAGAAACAGGGGATTAACGATACACAATCTTAATTAGAGATAAAATACAAGAAACACTATTACATACATAATACACTCAAGTTTAAAGACAACAAAAACAATAAGGCATTACCTGAGAGTGGATTGAAAATCGAAAATTAGGGCTTCCCAAAATATAAATCAGTGTTCAAAGATGATTGTAATTAACTACTACAAGTAACTTAATAGATAATGAGAACGACTTGAGCTTAATTTTCTTTAGGTTTTTGTTTGTAACTGGTATGGCTTAACAGAAAGAGAGTGGGTAATTGACTAATTGGGGGTATTTGGGTATAGCGGGGTATTGGGGTATCTTGATAATATTTTACAATTAATTTATTTATAAATTTTTAGATGCATTTTATATGACTGTTTTAAGTAACACGGACACATATGGTTAATCTTTTTACAACTGCTTAAAAAGGACAGACGCATATGTAATTTAACAGACATATAAAATATTTTTTTCTGACTGTTAAAGTCCAACAGACGCATAAGCATCATTTTTTATAATATATGCGTCTGTGAAAATTAAAACTGACGTATAAAATATTTTATGTGTCTGTTCCGCCTATAACAGACGTAAATGAGGAGACGCGTATGACAGTTTTTGTACTAGTGACAAATGAGTGGGTGAATTAAATTTTTAGGCTTGCAAAAATGTATCATAAGAGATGATAAGATTTAAGTTCGGTTTGATATATAAAGGAAGATGGTGACCATGCTTTATTGCATGATGATGATATTAAAGTGAAGTGGACTCGATATTTTAATAAGTTATTTAATGCAATCAGAGTACGTGAATTTGTATTGAACCAAGACAAGAATCACATTATGGAGACTGACATTGGTCTAAGTCATGATGAAGTGAGACCAGCCTTGTGCATGATGGGTAGGTTTAACGCAGTGGGTGTGGATGAGATTCTGATTAAGGTATGGCCCTATTTGGATGAACCTAGTATCCGATGGTTGACATATCTTTTTAATGTTATATTTTGGATGGCTAAAATATCGAATGATCGGCGGTTGACTATTATGGTACCTTTTTATAGAAACAGGGTTGATGCTCAAAATCGTAGTAAGTACCATTGTATTAAGTTTCTTAGTTATAAAATGTAATTTTGGGAACATGTTATTGAATTGAGACTTAGAACGGTCATAGAAGTTTTAACGAATCAATTTGATTTCATACCCAATAGAACAACAACTAAGGCAATTCATCATCTTCGTAGTCTTATGAAGAATATTGAGAGCGTCGTAAATATATTCGTTTGGTGTTCATAGATCTTTAAAAGGATTATAACAGTGTAAAAAATATATGACGTTGTGTATAAGCTCAATGGGTTTCTCATTTAAATGTAGGTATTATACAAGATATATTCGGGGGATACAGAAATGTGTTAAGAGCACAATATGAGATACTCTTTATTTTTCGGTTAAGATAGGACTTAAACAGCGATCAATGTTAAGTCTGTTGTTATATATAGTTTTTGGAGTTAATTACTCGTAATACCCAAGCTAATGTGTGTTGGTGAAATTCTTTTGCTGACGCCATTATGCTGATAGGTGAGTCCACAGGCGAGGTAAATGCAAACTTAGAAAATTGGTGCATATTTTTGTGAGGCTTGCGTCTAAGCCATTGTATATGTCTATGGTGAATACTATAATATAGCAAAAATGTTTTTTTTATGATATGCTTATGGAAATGGAGGGGTGATTTTGATAACTATGAAAATATCCTTTTTTGTATGTGTTAATCAGTTATACTTTGATTAGGTGTGAAGTTGGAATCCGAGAGCTTCCTAAAGAATCTGCTTCGGGTAGGCTAAGAGGATGCGAGGGGCTGTTTCTTGAGGTCTGGATGAGCCAATGGAGTCCGTTTTTTATGAGGTTCTTTGCTGCATTTGGTGTCATTCGAATGCAGGTGATGGTTTTTGTCTCAGGGAGTTCGAGATGAAGTTGTTTTATCCGATGTTAGCTTGGTTGAAGGATTTCTCTGATTGGATTTGCTTTGCTTCTAGTCTCTATTTGTTTAGGCTGTCTCCAGAGTGATGTTTCTGTTCTTGAAGATTGTATTTTATTTGTTGATTAATTCTTTTTGGTTTTTGTTTTTTTATTGCCTAGTCTTTTAGATGTGTTTCGTTTCTTGTCTTTTGGTGGTTTGTTCCAAGAGATTTTGACTGTTTGTATATCCTTCTCTTTTTAATCCTCATTTACCCCAAAAAAGAAGTTTCGAGTTTGTGATTGCATTATACAAGTTTAGAATTCAAATTGAAAGCCGAAAATGGCTCGAAACTGAAATATCAATATTTGGCCCTTCTGAAAATACATACTTATGACGGTTTTTCATCACATATTCCATCGTAAATAGGTCCCAATTCCTAACATACGACGTTGTATTCCGTCGCAAATTACTAATTTACGACGTATAGTTGCGTCGTAAATTTATGTTTTATTTTATCAAAGGTGGGCTCCAATTCCCTAACTTACGACGTTTTTCTTAATTTTATGACGAAATGAATACTTATGATGAAATGGTTACTTCTGACGAAATATGTACATATGACAAAATTGGAACCTGCGACATAATTGATACTTGTGACAAAATGGTTACTTGTGACGAAAAATGTCGAATATTTTTCGTCGAATATTTTTCGTCGCAATTGGCCCAATTGCGACGAATTGTAGTGTAAAAATTCCGTCGTAATTGGGCAAATTTCTTGTAGTGCAGGAAGATAGGATTTCCAAGTAATTACAAAATCAAAGTATTAAGAAAGTAATAGACTTGTAATTATTTTCATTTAGGCTGAAGTAAATTATTCTTAGTATACATGCTAGCATATTTGGATTAAAGGATTTAGGAAAAAGGTCCCAAGGGTTTCTACCATTAAAAATGAGTGAAGACTAAAAGGGGTCAACCAAGATATTTAGTTAACCTCTATGGTAAATGGTCTATTGGCTACAATATTCACATATCAGTATTCAAAGAGGTATTTTAAGCGTGTAGATTATCACACTAATCTGCACAGTTCCACAATTTCAAATCATAATTAGGATCCCCTAACAATCAAGGTCACCATATGTGCCACAGATCTATAGCACTACAAACGTTTTAATTGGTTTACTCGGAAATTGAATTAAAAAATCACACTCATTGTACATAAAGAAGACATAGCTGCTAGAAAAAATTATTAAACAAATTGGTATATAAAACTAGCAACACGAGGGTGTATAATTCAAAGAATACTCACTTTGAGTCGTGCAATGCCAACAGGGTCCTTCTCTTCCCATGCCCATGCTGTCAAAATTGAGGGAAATGGATAGGTAATTCTGAGTTTACCAAAGTTCTGCTCAATAAAAATAACTGCAATCAATTGATTAAAACATGGTTGTATCAACCGCTTAGAATAATGAAGATTATATTTCTTTTCTTTTTTCTCTTTTATTTTTAACTTTTCCTCATTGTCTAACATTTTTACATATCTATTTAAAAAAATTGAAGAACCTAAAAAGAAAAAGGCATGCCTAAATATGAGGTTTACCAAATTACTACCAATGTAAACGTATGCATAAAATGATTTAAACAATTAAATGTTAAATACTAAGAAATAAGAAAATGATGAACACTTATTTCCCTTTTTTTAAATCTTTTCTTAGGTGCCTAATATAGAGTTACTGAAGGGGAAAAAATTGAAAATCTTAATTTAATAGGAAAACTAATATATAATTTTTTACAATTTAGTCAATTTCATTTTTTTAAATAATACCTAATTCAAATTGAATATCCTCCACAATAATATGAAATAAATTTTTTAATCTTTAATGATTTCTAATGCATAAAAGTGGTAATACAATTTAGGTATATTAGCTTCAAACATATATTTTACTTTCTTCGGTTTATAGCTGTTCTTAGGTGCTTAATTTTCATTTTCTGTATCTAATGTTGAAAAAATTGAAAAGCTTAATTTGGTGCCGAACTCATATTCTTTTTAAGAATTTAGTGAATTTTAATTTTTTTTAAAACAACCAACAGGGCTATTTCTAATCAAGTGAATGAAAGACTTCCAACCACAATGGATATTATAATTTTGTTGGATGATGATGCCAAACAGATACCAAAAACACGGCTATAATTGCTCAATCTAAGTAAGCCCACAAGTTACCCTTCCTAGCATGATGATGCAACTGATAAAGATAAAAAAGGTGGCAAATCACTTTGAAGCATAAAGAATGGAGACATACAATCCACAAGTCACACTTCCTAGCCATAGCCATGATGATGCAATTGATAAAGACAAAAAAGGTGGCAAATCACTTACAAGCAGAAAGAATAGAGATGAACTTATTGACCTAGTGCACTTTAACCAAGTCCACTATCCAATCTAAAAGAGGTAGACTGGAAGGAAAACGGTGGAAGATGAAGAAGACTAATCAAATCTTATAATGTCATTATAATAACTCAAATCACTCAAATTGTAATGACTCAAACTGTGATTAAGTGAAGCAAATCAGTTCATGTAAACTCTAAAAGTGAGAGGACGAACACAAGTCTCTACTTCAAAGATTCTAAAATTCAATAGCTAAAAAGATATTTGTAGAAAAAAAATCATGAAATTGACTTAGAGGAGATCAAGTATTGAAAGAGATATTTGCTTTACTCAAGGGCCAATCAAACACTAATGCAACTTTAGAAGACATTGAGGTTCCTAGGAGAACTCAAATACCTAACAAAATGAACCTTTTTATTAAAGAAATTAGTTATATGTACCAAACTCTACTCTGGTCATAACTCTGGTTTTTACTCTTCCCATTTCCTTAGTTTTTAATTATTCTTAATTCAATTACTTAATATTTCTCAAATCAAAATTATAACCTAGTTGATATGTTTTAAACTTACAAGAATTTAGTTGCTATAGTGTAAGTTCACATCTTTCCTTTTATTCAACACATAATGTTAAAAACAGAGTTAACATTTTTTCTAAGCTATAGTTTCCTTATACAAAACCAAACCTCTAAATTGGTTATGCTTAAATATCCATACTACAAGGTCGATTACCGATTCTACCTTAACCAAAATGAGAATATCTATAAATTTTTACTCTAAGGTACAGATTCACACATGTGACCTTATTACAACTTATACAATGTTATTTTTCTTATAAATAACCCATTAAATGCTTGCTAACATCTCAACCCTTATGTGAAGATTCCAACCTAGCATGCATTTTTCAAATAAAAATATTTCTTTAACTTGTACAATTTTTTTTTCAAGTTGGCTCCTAATGATTAGGTTCTAATTTTTTTTTCAAGTTGGCTCCTAAAAAATCTTTTAATTTTTTTAAAATTAATTATAAGGTTCTATAGTGATTAATCACCTTATTAAATCTACTCTACGTATACAAGCATACAATATTCAATGAAACAACTTGAGTAATAGAAAAGATCAAGATTACCTCTTATCTTTTCATGCTATCTTCTACAGTCTCATAAGTACCTCCAACTTTAATCCCAATTGCAATTCTAATTTTTATTTCAAGGTTCATATTTGAACCTGAACTTACATCCTCATAAGCCGTTAAACTTAATAGCGTTCTCGCAACCCCCTTATTCCCTGTGCAAGTACCTGACACTCCGACCATACTTATACAAAACTTCACCAAATTTACAGTAGCTCAGATTCCCTGAGATCGACATGCATATGTGGAAATCATATAGACTCGTATTTTTATACGAACCTATCCATCAAGGTTCATAGACCCAAGCAAACCTAATAGAAGAATCGGGTATTTACTCAGATTCATCCTTTTCCCACATATCAAAATACATGTTTTTGCAAAAATAATGCCTTACAACCCAAAGGGAGTCACGCAAGATAAAATTTTTTCGATCTTCCCATGTATAAATCGTACATCTTATGTATAAACCATACACTTTGGGTATATCAACCATACACCATTCCATCCAAGAACGCAATTCCTTGCGTGCATCCTTCCAGTTCTAAGAATTATATTCTTTCCAAATTTTTATTGTACTTCCACGTCATTTATTTGACAAATCAGAATTATTTTGAGGTATGTATCATTAGAAACACCTATATATATTATCCATATCCAATATTAAACATTTCTCGTTTACAATATGCATTCATACAAGTCATATATCCAAGAATCCAAGAATAATTACCAAAAACTAAAATAAGATCTTTATTAGCCAGTTCATACATCCACAAGGTACATTCCCCCGTACTCTTCACATACAATCCATTTTTGATTATAAATCCAGGTACACAATCCTTTGCATACATCCAAAAAGTATGTTCATTCTTATTCTCCATATATAATCCATATGTGAATATTAATGTAGTTACGCAAGCCTTTGCGTACATCCTATTTTATAGTCCATACATGATGTAATCCATCTATAAACTAAATTATATTACGTGCTTCCAATTTTGGGCTACAAACAAGTTGTAACCAATTCCAATTTCAAGCTATACCTGTAGCTATCCGAATCCAAGCTACACCCATAGCTAAATTTCTAGCTATGCATGTAGCTATCTTCCAAGCTACATGTTAGGTCCCAATGTGTTTGTAGAAGGGGGGTTGAATACAAACAATACTGAATAATTGAATTAAGTGCAGAATAAAAATGTGAAACAAAATTCAAGTGAAATAAGAATTTTATTAAACTTGAAGGGTGTTACAACAACGGTATTGATTACAAGGAATTAATCTCAAATTAATTATCATAAATCTAGAATAAATTCGACATGAACTTTTTCTATTTTTGCAATAAAAAATTCAAATGCTAAACGCAATTTGAGAATAAGTTCTAGGGATTTTGATCCGCTAGATAGTTACACAAGAACAAGATAAAGATTTCTAGTGGTTTGGATTTAACTTAAAAACTAGAAATTGTGATCTTGAATTCAGCAGATGAAAATGGAATATTTTGTTGCGGCTGCTGTGTTTTTTTTCTTGAGTTGGATAAAGTGAATGTCTTCTGCTTCTGTTCTTTTATATTTCATTCAACAGTATTGAATTGAACTGGAATGACAATCCCATAGCTGATAGGACTTTCGGTGAGACATTCCAATTGTACTGGAAAGACTTTCGGCAAGACTATCCTCTGAACTAGCTTGACAATCGGATTGTACTAGCAAGACAATCTCCTTCCAGAAGAACTTTCGGCAAGACAATTGAACTGACTTGGCATGACAATCGGTATGACAATCCAGATTGTCATGCTAGTTCATTTTCAATTGTCTTGCTCATTTAAAACTGTTCTTCTGAACATTCTTCGGAAAATCACTAAGAATTATGAATCAAATCCACCACTTCAATGTTGACACTCGATGTACTGTCTGGTTCATGAGTGACTAACTTCCGTGATGTTTCTTCATGTCTTGACTTTGATACTTGATTTTCATCAGATTAAATCCCTGTAATTAATTGATATCCTGACGAGATCTCTGTCACTTGATTAAATCCACAATCTTGATTTATATTACTGAGGCTTGATCAATTTCTTGAACTTCTTCCAGTGAATTAATTCCTCAAGTCTGTAGATGAACCTTGTTTCTAAATCCTTTGACATATGTTACTTTGCGAGATCTCTTTGACGGTAGATCCACTATTTACTTATTACATTCTTATTTGAGTTGAGTTAAATCCTCGAATATACAAATAGGCTATGACATATGCCTTACAATCTCCCCCTATTTGTTTGTTAGACAATAACTCACAAATACCTAGAGGATAACTCAAGTAACAAATAAGGAAAAGAAATAAACAGTAATGCAAAGTAAATAGTAGAAAAGTTCTGGAATAAATTTAACATTTTCCAGATTCCAAATAGATGTTCCTCTAGACTTCACATATCTTCAAGTAGTTTCATCTTCTTTTGTACAACCACATTTCCTGTTGAGAAGCACATATATCTCTAGCTTCTCCCCCTATGAGAATCAACTTCTTTAAAGGAGATCACCTTCGTTTACCACATCTCCCGTATAATAGGATCCGCAGATAAAAACCGATGGTACTCCCCATTTAGAAAATAGCTTCTTCCCTTATCACTAGGAAATCACCTTGTGTTTACCACCTCTCCTATACAATAGGATCAGTAGTTACAAATAATAATGGTGTGGTGTAGTGTACATGTTGGATCTTTTTCTTCCTTCCTGCTATTTCTCCCCCTTAGTTGAGGAATTCTCCAAACTATTACTTAAGCTTTTATCTCCCCCTTAGTGAAGGAATGTATGCCGTCGTCTGAAGGAGTTCTTATATTTCACTTGGTTGGAAAAGAAATAACAAGTAGTTTCTCTTTCTTCCTCACTGTGAGTGTGTGATTTTGTTTAGTGTACCTCACATGTGTTTCACTCTTCTCTCCACTCGTGTTTACACTCATTCTCACAAGTGTATCACTCCTCTCATAGCTCCAAAATTCGGCTATACCTGCAAGGAAAATCACCTTAGCCATCCTTAAGGAGGTCACAGGTGGTGCAATGGGAGTTCTCAAATCCCCATCCTTGTTAAACTCGTGAGATGACTCTGAGTCATAATCTACAAGTTGCTAGTTTTCGTTTTAGGGTTCCAGATTTGAATTCTGGGAAGGTAAACAATGATCCAGCGAATTTAGCATAAAGATCAAAGTTCCCTTCTAATGTCGGTGAAGACATTTTCTTGTGACTCATCAGGTAATATATGAATCATTGTCAACAAGTTACCGATCTGCGCCTATGTCAGATCCACTATCCGCAGATGCATTCAGGGAATTTAAGCCTGGGGAGGTAGACGCTGACCATTGACATATGGCTTTTGGATCAGTATCCTCTCCTAACACCTGTAAAGGTAATTGGTCCATTAACGAACCTTGAACAATCGAATCTAACCTTAAAATGGTCGAAACTCTTGTTTCCATCAACTCATCCTTTGTGTGTGTAACCTGTCCTTATACATCAAGAATTATTTATATTTGAGGTGGTGACACTACATCGGATACCCTGGCCGACAGACAAATTTCAATAGACGCACCTTGTTGAGAGAATGAATCTAGTAACTGTTTTTGTGCCTTTTCAACCATTACATCTTTTTCAGAATATGTATGGGGGCTAGCAGTTGTCTCAGTTTAAATACTACTCATATATGTAGGAGACAGAGCTACTGGGTTGACTTCAGAACCTTCCTTATGTGGTGCACTAAGGCACTATCTCCCTCACGCTCATTCATACTTGATTTAGTGGTAAGATAGTGTTGGTTGGTTCTGTTTCTGTGTTTGTCTTTACAGTCTGGGATAGACGTTATGGGTTTTCAACTTCATGACTATCAATGAAAGAAAGCCATTGGAGACTGAACCTGTATCACAGAACATATGACAATAGATAGATAAAATGTACTTAAGATCTATAATGAATGAAAATTATACATTCAATCTTTTGAGTGAAATGATGTACAATAGTGATTTCAAAGGATTTTACATGAAATAAAAAATCACTAATGTAGAAAGAAGTTTGAGTTCAATAATAATATTACCAGCTTACAAACAGCCATATCCCTCAAATAAACCTTTGCTGTTATCTCCAAAGGTAACCAGGAGGGCAGCTTTCTCAACCACATTTGATAGCAGGGCTCTATCTCCGGTCATATGTCTTGATGATCCACTATCAAAAATCCACAATATTGGTTCCACCTGTTTAATGCCCTGCACTATAAATGGATTAGACCTTCTTCGGAAACCAAACTTGGTTGGACCCGGCATACTTGTAGAATTGTCCTTTGTCTGGAAAAACAACATTTTTAATTTTAACGGTCTCAACTTTCTCAATGACTGAACATTTGACGTTGTAAACAACCTTAACAAATTTCTGTTTAGGCTAAGGCACAAATGTCTCCTTTCTAGCCTTAGAAGGACTAGCAGTCTTAGACTTATCATGCTTCTTATTATTCACATGCTGACGAGGAGTAGTCTTATCACTAGAAACATGCTTACCATTAAAATAAGCATACATCAAATTAAAAGAACACGACATACAATTAGCAACACCACATGCTTTATGAGAGTGATTAACAGCAGGTAATTTATGCATGGTAGACATGGCATTTTTGTTATCTAACTCATGTATGTCTGAGTTAGTCTCAGTTGCTTTCACAACTTTGACTGGAACTTTCGACACACTTGACTCGGAAACAACCTTCTCATTAGCATGATCTTCAGCACGTATTTCTTCTTGAATAACAGAAGAGGTCGCATCAAATGGTTCAGCAATTGATGCTTTACAGCGGGGTTCATCAACACCCTTAAGCACATGTGGTACTTCCCTACCTGTAGCACATACATTAGGAGGGGAGTTTATGCCTAATTCTCCAATAGCATCATTATAATCATAACCTATTCCAGATGTTTGATTGATAGCTTGCTTACTGTAGAACTCTTTAGCCTTCAAACAAGAATTGATGTAGGCTCTAACCTTAGTCTCAAGACCGGTGATCTTGTCTTTGGGAATAGTTTCGAGTTGTCTATAACAGTTAACTCTATTCTCTAGAAAAAATACTTGTTCTTTTAACTTGTCTTGATTAATGTACACAAGTCTTAATTCATTGACCTCTTTCTCCAGGTCTTTGATCTATTGACTTAACAGTTCATTATGATGACGAGCACAATCTAAGTTACCTCCTAGATGATAAACTAATTCAGCATCAGTATATTTTACCTCTTTTCTTGATGATGAAGCTTTTCCATCAATAGCCATAAGAGCAAGATTTCCTTCTTCTTCATCTTCACTATCAGTATCATCACATCTTCTTCCTTTTGCCAGATAAGCCCTTTCAGAGTCACTCTTCTGATTTGAATCATAAGAGTTCTTCCTTACTTGCTTTGGCTTCCTACATTCTGTGGCAAAGTGTCCCAACTCATTGCAGTGATAGCATCTAATGGTGCTCCGATCAACCATCCCTGTTTTGTATCCACCACTGCTGATGTTAGAGGATGAAGATCCACCTGTCTGGATTCTGTTGTAGTTGGACTTGTACTTGAACTTGGGATTTCTCTTGAATCTGACATTGGAGAATCTTTTGACAATTTGGGCCATTAACTCATCTTCCAATTGCTCGAGCTCTTCCAAGGAATAAAAATCATCACTGGATTGATTTGTAGTAGGAGAATCATATTTTGTACCATTCTCTCTAACTATTGAGATTGTTGTTGTTTTTGACCTTCAGCTACAAGAGCAGTAGATGTGCTGACCATTCTATCTTTCCTGTAGACTTCCTTTTATTGAATCTGCTCCAACTCATAGGTTTTTAACACACCATAGAGTCAGATCTCTAGCTTCTCTAATGGCAGTGATTCTATGTTCAAGATGAGTTGGCAGTGTTAAAAGGAACTTTTTGTTGACCTCCCTGATTGAATAATATTTTCCATTTATGTTCAGGTTGTTGATCAACGTATTGTACCTCTCAAACACTTCAGTAATTCTTTCTCCTGGATTGGATTTAAAATGTTCATACTCAGAGGTTAGGATTTCCAACTTGTTCTCCCTAACTTCCTATGTGCCTTCATTAATCACCTCAATAGTTTCCCACATGTGTTTGGAATTTTTACAGTTCATCACATGTCTGTTCATCAAGGGATCAAGGGAATCAATTAATATTAATTGAAGGCTGGCATCCAAGGAGGCTTCTTCTTTTTCAGTAGGAGAAAAATCCTCAGGCTCTTTTGGATAGGTTCTAGCTTTGGTAATCACAACATCATCTACTATCACCTCTGGTTCAATAACCATTGGAGTTGTTGGACCCTTCTTTAACAAGTTCAGATATTTGGGATTTGCAACTTGTAAAACCAAGAGCGTCTTCTTCTTCCACATGATATAATTTTCTTTATCAAATAGTGGAATTTTAACGGTTCCAACTTTTTGTGAAGTCATTATGAGTTTTTGAATAAATAAAAATTCAAGGAGTTGAAAAATCACAAAAGTCTAGGATCTTGATTTGTTCGTTAATCAAAATGCTCTGATACCAATTGTTAGGTCCCAATGTGTTTGTAGAAGGGGGGTTGAATACAAATAATACCGAATAATCGAATTAAGTACGGAATAAAAATGTGAAAGAAAATTCAAGTTAAATAAGAATATTATTAAACTTGAAGGGTGTTACAACAACGGTATCGATTACAAGGAATTAATCTCAAATTAATTATCACAAATCTAGAATAAATTCGATATAAACTTTTTCTATTTTTGTAATAAAAAGATTCAAATGCTAAACACAATTTGAGATTAAGTTCTAGGGATTTTGATCCTCTAGATAGTTACACAAGAACAATATAAAGATTTCTAGTGGTTTGGATTTAACTTAAAAACTAGAAATTGTGATCTTGAATTCAGCAGATGAAAATGGAATATTTTGCTGCGGCTGCTGTGTTTTTTTTTCTTGAGTTGGATAAAGTGAATGTATTTTTCTTCTGTTCTTTTATATTTCATTCAAAAGTATTGAATTAAACTGGAATGACAATCCCATAGCTGATAGAACTTTCGGTGAGACATTCCGATTGTACTGGAAAGACTTTCGGCAAGACTATCCTCTGAACTAGTATGACAATCGGATTGAACTAGCAAGACAATCTCCTTCCAGTAGAACTTTCGGCAAGACAATTGAACTGACTTGGCATGACAATCGGTATGACAATCCAGATTGTCATGCTAGTTCATTTTCAATTGTCTTGCTGATTTAAAACTGTTTTTAATCCAATTAAACTTCTGAAAATTCTTAATATTAATTCTGAATTAATTAATCAATTAATTCAATTAATAAATTAATTAATCTTTGCAGATATAATTTATTTTCTTAATTAAATTATATAACTTAATTAATTAATAGATAATTAATACTAATCTTGAACAACAACCATTCTTCTGAACATCTTTGGAAAATCACTGAGAATTATGAATCAATTACACCACTTCAATGTTGACACTTGATGTACTGTCTGGTTCATGAGTGACTAACTTCCGTGACGTTTCTTCATTTCTTGACTTTGATACTTGATTTTCTTCATATTAAATCCCTGTAATTAATTGATACCCTGACGAGATCTCTGTCACTTGATTAAATCCATAATCTTGATTTGTATCACTGAGGCTTGATCAATTTCTTGAACTTCTTTCAGTGAATTAATTCCTCAAGTCTGTAGATGAACCTTGTTTCTGAATCCTTTGACAGATGTTACTTTGTGAGATCTCTTTGACGGTAGATCCACTATTTACTTATTACATTCTTATTTGAGTTGAGTTAAATCCTCGAATATACAAATAGGCTATGACATATGCCTTACACTACACCTGTAGCTATCTTCAATTCCGAGTTATGATAATTTATTTGATTCCTTTTGGGTGTCAAGTAAGCCCAAGCTAAAACGTGATCGCCAACATTTCATATTTTCGAGATACTAGTATGCGTATGCACCTGTCAAACATAGTAGATTTAATCTGCAAATGCCATTATATACATATTTTTAATTATTATAAGAGATAATAATCCAAGTCATGAATTATATTCAATCCATTTTTTTAAAATTTTCCATTTAACAACATCGTCATATGAGGTGTGCATACCCCTACCCCCCAGTTTTTTAATATATAATAATTTATAATGAAGAACTAAGATCTATGTACTATGTACCACACACTCCATGTAAAATAAATATTCAAAATATATAAGCATGTGCTTATTTATCAAGAATTTCCTCCATTCCATATAACCGACTTTTACTTATTTTAGCCTGATAACTATCCATGTGCTATACCTCCTACCTAAGGTGCCAGGGCATGCTTGCAGCTCAAGCTGAAGTTACACTATATATTTTCCTTGTACAATTAAACCTAAGTAAGCTTACTCACCATTGCTGACAAAGATTACTCAACTCGACTCACTAGTCTTATCCCCACGTATCCCTCTTAACTAAGATATTTCCAAATAGTCTCGAATTAAACATGTTATATTCCAATCTATCCAAAAATGTTATGCCAATTGACAACATACAATATGCAAGCGATCGAGTTACCATTATATGAGTCGGCTATCCTTTTAATATTACTTATTAGTAATCTTACCGACTAGAGGTGATGTACCACCCCCGGGAATGTTAATAGTAATAAACCATCTCAGGGACCTAAGTATGGCAGCTACGAGTATCAAACCATTTCCATTATTCCAATGATTTTCTTATATGCATATAAAAAAAGAATAATAAGTAATATATAAAAGCACGAAAGTAGGACTTATCTTTTCCTCTTCCATGTTGATTAAATTCCAGTTCAGCCATTAAGCCTACAAGGTTGAAGTTCCCTTCAGTTTCAGCTTCAGGTAAGGACCTCCATCCAATGTCTCAAGTTCCTCCATGATAGATTATTGGGAAACCTAGTTACCGCCCGAGCCATCCGAGTTTCCTTTGATAGGATGTGGAAACTTCGTTTCTTGGCTGAGAACCCTCAGCTTTAGGTGAAAACCATCAGGTTTATATTAACATAATTGAACCGATTTACCATGTTTGAATGCTGAATATCTTTCAAAAAACCAACTTGTTGAGTTACGACCTCTCCTAGTTTTCACAAGTTACAACATACTTATGGGCCTTCATAGTTTCATTTATACGCGAAGCTTCCATTAACCGCTTCATAGAAACCATCTGTGCAGTCCTCTACTTACAATATCCAGATTTAGCTTCGAGTTGGCTCAGACCTCCAATTATCTTACAAGTGCCTCCCCTCTCTTTGTACGTTCATGTATGTCTTCTTCTTAATCTTTTATAGGTGAAGCATCCATCAATCACACCATCAGGGAATCTACCCCTTGACCAAGAACAACATCTTTTGAAAATGATTTGAACATCTCTTTCCTGATATATTTCTTTTTTTGACATATTAAAAATCTGAGTCCATTTTAAATGAAATTCTTTTGTTAGCTTCATTATTTTCCTGAATCTTTCGCATCTCGTGCTTCTTCCTTTAATGAGTTCATAAATGAACCTCAATCCAACTTCGTCATTTACCGAGAGGTCATTTCATACCTCTTTATTTCTGAACTTTTAGCGCACTACGAAGCTCCTAATTTCTTGACTGAAACTGTCAGCTTCAACTTAAACCTAATATCAATGAACATGCATACTTGAAGCTGCAAGGTACATAATTAATGGGTGAACATGGGGACTATTATCTCTATGTAAGTAGCCAAAAAGTAGAGGACCCGCAAGATATAAGTGGCATGGATATTTTACATATCAAGTAGAAGGTGAATGACGCATCCAGTAGTATATGCCATTGAACCTCTTAAGCTCAAGTGAGCTTTCCCAAAATATGTGAGATAACTACAAATGTCACTGAACCTCTGGATTATATCCCGATTTCAATGCACCTGTTATGATAGAGATGAAAGGAATATGTCCTAAGTCCAATCATGTATTAGGATTTAGGAATAACTTTTATGTAATCTGTTTTGATTTCATTGATTTTAATAAAGACTTGTTTTGTTTTTATTACGGGCTTTATCTATTTAAGTGTTTAAATAAGATATACCATAGTTTAGAGTAAAGCTTTTTATGGATTATGATGAGATCATAATAGTGAGACCTAAAAAGATGATAACTCTAAACTTAAATAGTTCCTGGTCATAGGATTACTAACTGGTAATTAATAATCCGCAAAGATCGGTACATACTATGCTTGCTTCATTATGAAGGATGTCTGTTCTCATAGACATTTGTGTGGTGACACTATAGCTAGTATGTAGGTGCTTATTATAGAATAAGTTCACTGAACATGACTCACCCAGCTGAACAACTGATGGAGTTCACTCACGTGTCAGCAGTTGTTCGCTTAATGATAGTTGTACAAGTAATCTTAGACTTGAGGTCATCATAGTCATCTTGTGTACACTGAACTATGCTTTGGTTTAGTTCTTAGTCTCCAGGGACAATTATTAGGGCTCTTCTGGGTATAGGAATTTGTACACGAAGATAGTGTATGATCAATAAAGGATCTACCCCTTCCAGTGAAGGAAGCGAATGTTCAAGGCTGATCCACTTATGCTAGTTCAGGAATCTCTGGCCAGAGTAAATGAAATTAGAAAGGAGTTTCTAATTTGCATAGAACTACGCATAGTAAATGGTAAGCAAGTGATTGAATTAGATAGGCTTGACACGAGATCCATGCCTTGTATTTAATCGGGACATTGTAGGGTAGAAGGAGGTTATTGTACGGTAACTATTCACTGAATAGGTTCTTGGTATTCTAAGCAGTGAATTCATATTATCCGGATAGTCGCGATATGCTGAGAAGTATCCCTCACGATGTAGAATAAATGTGATTAATTAATTAATCATATTTAATAAATTAGAGAATTTATATAAATAATGATAAAATAGTTTTATTATTATTTATTTCTACTACCGGCTTAATATTGAACCTACAGGGTCACACCATAAAAAGAGAATGATTTAATGGTGGAGGAATTAATTAATAATGGCTAATAATTATTTATTTATGAAATAAATAATTAATTGGCAAATTTAATAATTGATTAAATGAGATTTAATTGATTATTAATTAATTAAGAAAAGTTCTTAATATTATTAATTAAGGATTTAATTTTTGGAAATTAAATCAAGAGAGAGAATTATTTCTAAAGTGTTTAGAAAAAGGATTAATAATTAAAAGGTGTTTTAATTATTAATGAGAATAATAAATGGGATAATAATAATATTATTTATGAGAAAATTTCAGCTGAAAATTTTGCCTATAAATACACTATTATAGACCCTATTTTATTCTAACCCCAGAAACCCAAAAGTTTTAGAAAACCAAATTCTCTCCACCTCCTCCTCCTCCTAAAAGTCATTTTCTTGGTGGATACCGGTGGAGTGCTTCACACTTGAGGAGCAACTGCTAAGGATCTCTGATCGTTGTCTCCGAATTATTTTAAAAGGTTAGATTCGATCCCTCGAATTTTTATTCACAATTTATATGCTTTTATTTGGATTTTGTATGTGTAAAAGTGTTTTTCCACGCCCTGCTGTGTTTAAAAATCGAACATTGGTATCAAAGCATAGGTTGTATGCATATAGATCTGTGGTAAAAATTTCAGAATTTTATGTGCTTGTATGAATTAATTATGATTTTTACAAGTTATATCATGGATTAATTTTGTCTGATGAGAAATCGTTTCTCATAATAATTTTGAATGTTGATCTGGGTTCTACAAGTGTTGTAGATCATCTGGGTATTTTTTTCATAATTTTATGATGTATAGATTTTTTATTATGAATTTTTGAAGTTCTTGTAATTAAGTTCGTAATTAAATAAGTAAATATATGTATATATAGTATATATATATTTGTATATACATCTGTAAGTTATCTGCATAATATGTACTGCTGTCTGTGATGTAATGCACGGAGAAAAGTAGATCAGAGGTGTCAGGCGCGCAAATCGAGGAAAGAAGACGGCTGCTGAAAAAAATAAATAAAAAATAATAGGGGTGTAACGCATTCCGGGAATGCATTAAACACCTGTGGCACATTCACGGAATGCGTTACACCCTTTAATGGCTTAAAAGGGGTGTAACGCATCACCAGAATGCGTTACAGGGGTTGTAACGCGTTCCTGTAATGCGTTACAGCCCGTCTGTTGATCTTAAAATTGATTTTCTGGGAGTTTCGTAACTCCGTTTTGGGCGTGCAATATACCGTTGGATTCGTTTTTCCGAGACGGATCTAATGGAGTGATCAATTTTAGTTTATATAAAAGTTTTGAACTGTTTATATTTCCATGAAGTGTTTTAAAGCTATTTTTGACTGTTTTAATTGCTTTTAAATGCTTCATGTGATACATAGAGATGTATAATGCTTAGACTAATGTGCTAGATGATTTAACATGCCTACCTTGATGTTTATTCATGTTGATATATGTGATATATGCTTAGTTTATCATGCGATGATAGATTTAGGTGAACTTAAATGAACATAAGGCGTTTGTTAGACAACCTAGTATAGTGAAATTATTTCATAACCTTAAGAATAATATTATGAATAAAATGATGAGATTCTTGTGTTTTTGAAACACGTAATTGAATATGAAATTTCGATATGAGAGAAAGGATGATTCTGTCAACAACAGATTTCTATCTGTAAGAAAGGGTTATTAAGTGACGCCTCTTGACAATGCTCCACCCGATCTGGGAATCATCTGATTATTGATTATTGATTTGAAATATTTAATTTAAAAAGAAGAATCTCTTTATAATATGATTATGATTGTAACGTAATATAATCCCTCTAAAATTAAATAATATTAAGTAGTAATTGGGCAATGACACAACGGGCTTGTGTCGGTCATAGCCTTCCAACATGGTAGAAAGTAGTTCTTATTTTTGAATCATTGTCATTTCGTGCCACATCCGAGGGCTTTGATTTTGAAATAAGAAATACTTGTCTATTACATAGAGATGTGTACATTGAATAAGAATCTAAAGGTCGTTACGTGTTACAGCCGTGGGCCTTTGGGGACTGATTCAACTGTACGGAATGTTGGGTTAGACTTGACTTAGAATATTGAGTTTATCGTGCCACAACCGTGACTCAATTATTAAAGAGGCTAAAGTTTGATTAGGGAATAACATTAGATGTAATTGACAAGAGTTGTCTGCCTATTAAACATTACATGGCGTTTCGTGCCACAGCCGAGGTTGTCTGATGGAATGTAGGATCCATATTCCCACTAGCATTATGAATGCTTAATTTTTCACGTAGGGGGTTGAATAAATTAGATAAACTAGTGGGAGCCACTTATGAATAAAGACCCGATTCATGTAGTGTTTTAAAATGAAATCGAATATTTGCTAAGTGTTGTTATGTGTTTATCATTTACAGATTTACTTTGTAAGTCATGTCTTCGGCACTATCACTCAGGAGCATACTGGATGCTCACAAATTGACTGGTCCTAATTATGCTGACTGGCTTCAAAACTTGAGAATTGTTCTCAGGATTTAGAAGCTGGAATACGTGATTGCCTCACCTAAGCCTACTGAACCTGCTAGTGATGCACATAATGATGAACATGTTGTGTATCGTAAGTGGATAGATGATGCAAATGTTGCTCAATGCATCATGCTAGCTTCCATGAACATTGAGCTACAGAAGCAACATGAGCATATGGATGCTCACACTATCCTCTTGCATCTACAAGAGTTGTATGATGTGGCGGGGAGGATAGCTCAATATGAGATATCGAAGGAGCTGTTCGGTTGTAGGATGTCTGAGGGATCATATGTGAATGACCATGTACTTAAGATGATGAATTTGATTGAACATCTTGAACAACTTGGTTTTACCATGGATGGGGAGCTGAGCCAAGACTTGGTCTTGCAATCGCTTCCAAGTTCGTTCTCGCAGTTTGTTGTGAACTTTCACATGAATAAGTTGGATGTCAGCCTGCCTGAACTCCACAACATGTTGAAGACTGCAGAATCGAATTTTTCCCCTAAGAAGAGTTCTATTCTTCTAATTGGTGAAGGTTCCAATCCTAAGAAAAGGAAGAGGAACTCTTCCAAGAAGAAGAAAGTAGGTGAGAAAACGCCGGTTCCACCAAAAGCTGAAGACCCCAAGAGCAAAGTTGTTTGCTTTCACTGTAACAAGGTGGGGCACTGGAAGAAGAACTGCAAGGTTTACCTTGCAGAATTGAAGAAGAAGGGTAGTGAGACTACCGCTTCTGATTCAGGTATGTTCATGATAGAAGTGAATATGTCATTTGTACTTGGGTATTAGATACCGCCTGTGGTTCTCAAATCTGCAATTTGTTGCAGGGACCAAGGAGAAGTAGGACTCTTGAGGAAGAGGAGGTGATTCTACTGATGGAAATGGAGCAAGAGTTGCTGCTGTAGATGTAGAATCGTTTCATTTACATAAGCCTACACGCAAGACTATTGTTTTAAATAATTGTTATTTTGTTCCCTCGATTGTGAGGAATATTATTCCCATGTTAGACTTGGCTGGATTTTCATTTATTATTGAGAATAATGAATGATCTATTCTTAGAGATAATATTCTTTATGAATGTGGTGCTTTAAATAATGGTCTGTATGTATGTGACATAATTTATTTCAGATTGAACAAACTAGTAAAAGAAAAGGGATGATGAAAATCTCACTTTATAGTGGCATTGCAGTCTCCATTTAGTAGACATGGAGAGAAGGCTGCAAATTTGCTAGGAATGGTACACACAGATGTATGTGCACCAATGTCTACGCAAGGCATGGGTGGATTTTCATACTTCATTACTTTCATAGATGATAGATCTGGATTCGGATATGTGTTTGATGAAACACAAGTCTGAGGCCTTTGAAAAGTTCAAAGAATATAAGTATGAAGTGGAGAAACAACCAAACATAGTATTATAACTCTTCGATCAAATCGAGGTGGTGAATACTTTAATGGAGTGTTTCTAGATTATCTCAAAGTAAATGGTATAGTCTCCCAGTGGACGCCTCGAGATTGGAATCTGAAAGGAGAAATCGAACTTTATTAGACATAGTCCGGTCCATGATGAGCTATGCAAATCTTCCAGTATTCCTATGGGGTTATGCATTGGAAACCTCAGCATATTTACTGAATAAGGTACCTTCCAAATCTGTTCCTCAAACTCCGTATGAGATATGGAAAGAAAGGAAACCGAGTCTTAAACACGTTAAGATTTGGGGATGTCCAGCTTATGTCAAGTAAGTTGACCCAGACAAGCTGGAATATCGATCCATAAAATATAGTTTTATGGGATATCCTAAAGAGACTTTAGGGTATTACTGTTGCACCGATCATCGGGTGTTTGTCTCCAGACATGCTACCTTCTTGGAAAAGGAGTTTATCCTTGAAGGAAACAGTGGGAGCAAAATTGTACTTGATGAAGTTCAAGAAGCACAAACTACTACGGATCAAGTGGAAACACCTGTTCTGACTGAACAACCTTTTGTGGAACAACCCATTAATAGATCAGGGAGAGTGTCTCGCCAACCTGAGAGGTAATATGGCCTTGTCATTGAGAATGACAATGAGTTGTCGATCATTGATGATGACGACCCTGTGACCTATAATGTGGCTATGAGTAGTGTTGACTCAGAGAAATGGCATAGTACCATGAAATCTAGAATGGAATCTATGTATACGGTATACAAAAGATAGATTATAGCAGATGGCCAGGTGGAGACCTCTAAGGCCAGGCTTTTGGGAAAAGGATTTAAACAAAGGCAATGGATTGACTTTGATGAAACCTTTTACCTGTAGCCCTGTTATAATCAGTTCAGATTTTGCTTGCGAATGCTGCTTACTACGACTATGTGATCTGGCATATAGCCAGATGGTTTTATTTCCAAGAGAAATGAAAACCTAGTGTGTAAGCTGCTGCGAACCATATGTGGTTTAAAGCAAGCTTCTCGTAGATGGAATATCCGTTTTGATGAGACAATCAAAGAGTTTGATTTTATCAAAAAAACGTAGATGAACCATGCATCTACAAAAGGGTTAGTGGGAGCGCGGTAACATTTCTTGTATTGTATTGAATTAGAGTTGACACACATAACAACATAGCAGACCCACTCACAAAGCTACTTTTTGAAAGTCACTTTGATCGTCATAAAGATGAGATGGGTATTAGATACCAGAGTGATTGGCTTTAGTACAAGTGGGAGATTGAAAGGAATATGTCCTAAGTCCAATCATGTATTAGGATTTAGGAATAACTTTTATGTAATCTGTTTTGATTTCATTGATATTAATAAAGACTTGTTTTGTTTTTATTACGGGCTTTATGTATTTAAGTGTTTAAATAAGATATACCATAGTTTAGAGTAAAGCTTTTTATGGATTATGATGAGATCATAATAGTGAGACCTAAAAAGATGATAACTCTAAACTTAAATAGTTCCTGGTCATAGGATTACTAACTGGTAATTAATAATCCGCAAAGATCGGTACATACTATGCTTGCTTCATTATGAAGGATCTCTATTCTCATAGACATTTGTGTGGTGACACTATAGCTAGTATGTAGGTGCTTATTATAGAACAAGTTCACTGAACATGACTCACCTAGCTGAACAACTGAAGGAGTTCACTCACGTGTCAGCAGTTGTTCGCTTAGTGATAGTTATACAAGTATCCTTAGACTTGAGGTCATCATAGTCATCTTGTGTACACTGAACTATGCTTTGGTTTAGTTCTTAGTCTCCAGGGACAATTATTAGGGCTCTTCTGGGTATAGGAATTTGTACACGAAGATAGTGTATGATCAATAAAGGATCTACCCCTTCCAGTGAAGGAAACGAATGTTCAAGGCTGATCCACTTATGCTAGTTCAGGAATCTCTGGCCAGAGTAAATGAAATTAGAAAGGAGTTTCTAATTTACATAGAACTACGCATAGTAAATGGTAAGCAAGTGATTGAATTAGATAGGCTTGACACGAGATCCATGCCTTGTATTTAATCGGGACATTGTAGGGTAGAAGGAGGTTATTGTACGGTAACTATTCACTGAATAAGTTCTTGGTATTCTAAGCAGTGAATTCATATTATCCGGATAGTCGCGATATGCTGAGAAGTATCCCTCACGATATGGAATAAATGTGATTAATTAATTAATCATATTTAATAAATTAGAGAATTTATATAAATATTGATAAAATAGTTTTATTATTATTTATTTCTACTACCGGCTTAATATTGAACCTGCAGGGTCACACCATAAAAAGAGTATGGTTTAATGGTGGAGGAATTAATTAATAATGGCTAATAATTATTTATTTATGAAATAAATAATTAATTGGAAAATTTAATAATTGATTAAATGAGATTTAATTGATTATAAATTAATTAAGAAAAGTTCTTAATATTATTAATTAAGGATTTAATTTTTGGAAATTAAATCAAGAGAGAAAATTATTTCTAAAGTGTTTAGAAAAAGGATTAATGATTAAAAGGTGTTTTAATTATTAATAAGAATAATAAATGGGATAATAATAATATTATTTATGGGAAAATTTCAGCTGAAAATTTTGCCTATAAATACACTATTATAGACCCTATTTTATTCTAACCCCAGAAACCCAAAAGTTTTAGAAAACCAAATTCTCTCCACCTCCTCCTCCTCCTAAAAGTCGTTTTCTTGGTGGATACCGGTGGAATGCTTCACACTTGAGGAGCAACTGCTAAGGACCTCTGATCGTTGTCTCCGAATTATTTTAAAAGGTTAGATTCGATCCCTCGAATTTTTATTCACGATTTATATGCTTTTATTTGGATTTTGTATGTGTAAAAGTGTTTTTCCACGCCCCGCTGTGTTTAAAAATCCAACAAGAGATTTATATGCGCATATGAACACACATATATTTTTCTAGGTGCTTTCGTATTTTGCACAACATGTTAGATAGCATACACAAGAGCAAATACCATAATATCATTTTACACTTATTCTAGCAAGCATGCCCCTAAAGATAGGTACATTTATCCACATGAAGCTATTCAATACCCACTTTCATGCATAGAAGAACACTATAACTTAGCAAATGTTAACATATATATATCAAGTAGAATATGCAAAAGATTATGACCATATTCCTACAAAATACCTCATACTATAAATAAAATACACTATGATCAGAGAATTAGGTTCATGTATAGCCCGATTATAAAAAAATTCATGCAGACCCGTTCCTTCCAAATCCAATTAAATTTCAAATTTCCTTTAAAATTCATCCGTGTTAAAGTTATAAATGTATGGGGTATACACCTACTACCCCCCGAGTTCTTTAATATAATCCAAACTTATAGTAAAGAACTAGGTTCAAGCGTGCAGTTGCACTCAAATATGTATATACATAAACAAACTATATAATTGACCTAAACCATGTAGAGTATACCAAATAGCACATAATTAAATCAATTGTAAACTTATTAGTATTGTGAAGCCACATCATATATTATGAGCATATTAAACCTCCATAGTCATGCTAGTTGTTCAACTGATCGAACATATGAGCATGTAAAAATCTCAAACCATAAAATCAATTATCCGACATACTTACTATATAAAATCAAACTCACACAGTACAAGAGGGAATATAAAATAAGATAACTGTAATATATTTAGGTGATAAGTGAATTCAAGAATTAGAATTCGTACCTCAAACCTTGCCCATTTATGCCACAAATATGGCATAAAAGCTTCTATGCCTTGACCTTTTATGTAGCTTTGGACCTTCCTTCCATAATGTCAATGAACCTTCAGAGGGTGAGCACGAAGCTTATTGTTGAAGTTACTTCGAGTCTTGGGCTTATATGCAACAAGCTTTAGCTACGAATTGGCTTGAACTTTTAACTATGGAGTAAATCCTTAAAGTCATTGTTGTATGACCTTATCTCCATCCTTTATGGACAAGGCATACCTATTCCTCCTCGTACTTGCATAAACCTCCATGGTCACCATTATGATACGTGTATGTACCTGAACAAAGCCGAGATCCAAAGATTCACATAAACCTGGCTCTTGGGGCTTTTCACTTGGTATATCTTCATTTCCATATCGAAATGGTTCATATGCATGCACCTCTTCTTCCTCAGATTCGTCACTTGAACCTTCGCTTGAATTGTGAGCAGAACTCTACTAAGGACTACAATCTCATCAATCCTCTTATGTAGTAAGTTCCTTATCCAATTATTTTTCTTTTGTAAGAACTTTTATAGTCCATAAACTTTTAAAAGTTGAAGCTTCCTGATGTCCTTCGATGAACATGCTTTCACATCATTTAGACCTATATTCGGTTCATACACATGGACCTTTACTTTAACCATTTATTCATGGATACACATATTTCTTGTAGTCATCTTTCTAGTTCTTTGTATCCGTATGATAATTTACTATCCATTAAATTTCTCTTGTTTGTCTGAGATATAGTCAAAAGTTTGTATTACAAGCACCTTCCGCAACGCGCTATCAACCTTAATCCAACATGTCATGTATAAATATTTTAACTAGATTTATGTACATGCATGATATATAAAAATATATATGATACATAGGAAAATATTAAAACTAAAAACGTAGCTCTAGTTATTGACATAAAATTCCAGCATTATAGGATAATCTTTTTTCCTTGTTTATCAGCTAATGAGGTTCCTCTACACCTTTTCATACAAAATATAATATAAGCACTACAAAATTGTAAAAATGAATACAATAAAACTAAATTGTAAAAATGAGTACAAATTTTCCAGAAATACTAACTTTTCTAAGTTTTTTTGCTATTTTACTATCTTCTCATTTTTTTTTGCAAAAATAAGGAATCAACCAAAATTAACCAGAATCAACTAGATATGCAACTAATTGAATAAATTTTTTTTGGTTTGATATGTGGTTGCATGTAGTTGCAGAAACTCATCAAATGTTGCATGCAGTTAATTCCGGTTGCCAAAAAACAGTATTTTTGCAAAAAAAAATTTGAAAATTAGTATTTTTGCAAATTAAAAAGTGTTTTTGCAAATTTTTTAAAAAAGTGACCGTATTTTTTGCAAAAATGTTTTTAGCCTTGGGTATTTTTCAAAAAAGCCCATAAAACTAAACTACATACCCATTACAAATATGTTCTCTTTTCCTCGACTCTGCACATTTTTTAACAACAAAAAGGGACGTCCATCGCCCGAACCTCATAGTATTCCAACCATCTTTTGTATGTATATCCTCATGACAGCTTCGTTTTCGCATCCTTATATCCCATAGCTCCTGAAGCTTTTAATTCTCCTCGTGGTTGTGCACCTTAATGACCTTCTCCTGGAACTTGCATCCAACGCCAAGAATCGCTCAACACAAGACCTAATACAAAAACAGTCACAAATACCACCATATATCTCTCAGATATATGAGTCCTTGGATATGCCAAAATGTCAAGCGGATCCCAAAGATAAATAACCCTAATAATCCTGCTTTGTGCTCACGTTTGTGGGAAACAGTCTCCAAGAACATCTTTGTCAAGAAACTCTAGAAATCCACAAATTACCACATATTTTTTTGTCTCGTCTGTAATCTCAGCAGTGTTCTTCTCCGTATACACCTTGGGTACAAGTTGTAAGGATCTTTTTATCATGGGATCCTGATGCATCCTCAATGTGTATCCTTAGTAACCACCATACTCATGTGTAGAGTCCTTCTCGAACACGGCCACCATGAATGCCTTCATCAAGAAATCTTAATACGACTATGAATAAACACCTATAACAATTATTTTTCCTCCACAAATGAACAATCCAAATCCCCTCCTTCTAACACCAAATGTTCTTGGAGGATTTTGATAACAACAGGATTATTGGAAATTTATTGGATCTTGTAAGATGGTGTGTTTGGTGGGTGGGTTTTCCATGATTATTGGTGGCTGAATCTGAGAGTTTGTCGATTATCGCTAGCCCATCTTATCATATCCTTATTGAATGGCCTAAGTATCCTCTTATAAAGGAATCAAGCCATTTACGTAGTTCTTAGATCCATGACTCCTTTCTTGATAAGCTAAACCAGTTCCTACAAATAATGCAACTGCTTCCAAGTGAGCTTCTGGTGTCCTAACCCAGCTGGACATTAAAAGCCCATGTTAATCTATAATTCCATTTAAATATCCATTAAATCATGTAATTATCCTTTAATTGTAAGTGTTTATCACATTTTTAGTGATAGAAATTGATTAGGAAACCATTCCATGAAGATAGGAGTTGTTATCCTTAATTGTAGGAGGTATAGTCCAAGTTGAACACTCATTATGCCAGCAAAAGTACGCTGATGCTCCTGCATCAGTTCCTTTTTATCCAGTCCAGCCTTTTTGGTGTTTCCAATACCTCAGATATCCATTAAGGACAACTATTAATGCATGGTTAACACTTGTTATAACCATGTCTGCCTACTGAAAACCAAATGAATTTCTTGGCTAGCTTCTGCTTCCTATCTGCACCATAGTATAAGCACCTCCAAAACAAATCATTCTTGGTCAAACTTTCACCTAACTATATCTTAATCGATTCCAACTGAGTCCAATCTCTTTATGGGCTTTAAATCGAGCCCACGCAAGTTTTGGGCACACCAATGTTGTTAAAAATAATGTATTTACAAAAAATGATAATAAGTTAAATAAGTAATAAGCAATATAACTACAACTACATAAAGTTGTTGTAATATTCTATATTTTTTAGAATTAGATTTATAAAAAAGTATTAAATTTACAACTTTGATATTTCGTGTTTTCTAAGAAAACGTCATTTAGAGGGTCAATATCGAGTAATTTCAGATCTGGTCAGGTTTAGAGGTAAGTTTTCGATCAATTTTGCTAGTGTTTTCAAAATTGTATGTTGTGCGTTTATACTTGATTACGAAAACATGGCCTAAGGATGATATATTTGAAAGCTTTATGTGTTATAGTATATATATTGTTGTATTATTGTATATGTATGGTGAGGGCATGGATTATTGATTTCGAATTATTATTGTTATGTGATTGTATGTATTATATGCATCAAATAATAATAAGAATATATCTCGAAATAACTTATTTCATTTATCACATCATATAGATTATCGTTATTTGTTATATGTTACTTGTCATGCTAGTTGGATCGACTTTTTCTTACCGGGTTGTATAGCTAATTACTTACAAATTTCAGATTTTGTATAAGATTCAAGTTGGATAGAATTGGAGTTCGAGGAATTAGAATTATATTAGATTGACTTTTGGACTTTCGCTTTTAGCTACTCATTCGCATTGCAATCTTTGTAATTGAATTTTGGATTAGTAACTCTATTGTATTTTAACCGATGGTCTACATGTAAAGTTCAAAAATATTATATGATGAAATCACCCCGTAGCCAACCAAGTTAATCAGTCATGTACTTTGTTTATCATATATTTATATTGAAAAATTCAGAAAAACAAATACTTATATAAATCACAAATGCTTTCACCCCTATGTATTAGAAAAAAAATAAAGTTGAGGTTCTTTACACACCAGACTCATTTCTTTATACCACCTTTTAGTATAACAAATCTATAATTATATATAGAATTTAAAAATTATGAATACGACATGTTTTGTTAGTAATTAATCTAAACTCAATTTAGTTTATTTTATTTTGTCTGTCATCTGTTCATTTTTTAATATGTTTGTCTGGTCTAGTAAGATTAGATGTGGTCATGGCGTGGTTAGAGATTTAGTAGGAGCTGAAGTGAATAATGTTAATGATTGACTGTTTCTAGGAGTTTTAGGTGTTCAGTTGCTATTTTGTAGGACATGTTCTCTCTGACATTATGTATTAGAATCTCAGTTTAATTTAATAAAAAATTAAGTAGCTTCGCTGAATTTATTTTGATTTTATCCAGTTCTTTACAAACACATATTTCACTGTATGCGGTTTATTTTTGCACCTACATCTTGTATAAGAGGTTAGGTTATTAAGTGGATTCCCAAGTATATGCCAAGGGTGCAACCGATGGAGATAGTAAAAGCCAAGGAGAGTACGACCAGTTTGATAATTATTTATGTTAACACGTGCAAACTACACAGTATGAGCCATCAAAATGAAGGTCTATATGTAGGCTCATGGAGTTTGGGAGGCCGTGGCACCCAAGGATCCAAAGACGGCGGAAGTCAATGACAAGACAGACAAGTTTGCAAAGTGCTACAATCTACTAGGGAGTACCCGAAGACGTGCTTCTTTCTCTTGCTGATAAGGGAACAACTAAGGAAGCTTGGGAGGCTATCATGGTCTTGTGTCAAGGGGCTGAAAGAGTGAAAACAGCCAAGGTTCAAACACTCAAGGTGGAGTTCGAGTCCATGACAATGAAAGACAATGAGACAGTCGATGATTTTAGCATGAAACTGAATGGGTTGGTCACTAACATTCGAGTATTGTGTGAGGGGATTTCATAGAGTCACGTAGTCAAAAAGATTCTCTGTGTAGTCCCTTCAAAGTTTTTACAAATTGACTCTATCATCGAACAATTTGGAGATCTCGATACTATGTCAGTTGAGGAGGCGGTAGGCTCTCTAAAAACTCATGTAGAGAGACTTATAGGCCAGAGTGAAGAGGAAATCAATTACTTTTCACCGAGGAACAATGGCTCGAAAAGGAAAAGGAGAAAATCAAGCTTTTTCTTACGAGCGAAGAGTAGAAGAGGCTATCACACAGAGGAGGGCATGATACTTCAAATCAGAGGTATCGAGGTAAGGAGGACTTTCGGGAAGTGCGAGATAAAAGCAAGATTCGATGCTTTAACTGTAGTGCATACGGTAACTATATTGTAGAGTGAAAGAAACCAAGACGTAATAAGGAGGAAAAGGAGGAAGCTCACATAGCGCAAATCTCATATGAGTAACCTTCATTGCTTATGACGGAATAAGAGAAAAATGAAAAGGTTAATATGCTGATTAATGAAACACAAGTCGTGCTAAAATTATTTCAAAATGGTGAAGAGAAGCTGTTGGAATCTAATCTCTGGTACTTGGATAACGGGGCCACCAATCATATGACTGGACAACGCTCCAAATTCAACAAATTCGACGAGAATGTGGCAGGTAAGGTTAAATTAGGGGATGGATCAACAATGCAGATAAAGGGTAAGGGTTCGACTGTATTAAGATGCAAGAACAGGGAAACTAGGAAACTCATGGAGGTGTACTATATTCCGTCTCTACGATGTAATATAATCAGTCTTGGACAACTTTCGAAAAGTGGGTATAAAATTGTCCTCAAGGGGGAACATCTTCGGGTTCGTGATGCGAAGGAGGAGCTTCTAATAAAATTAAAGCGGTCGATAAATAAGCTATACAAATTGATTATATATAGCGGATGGCATTCTCGATTGGGTCATGTCAACTATAAGGCAATGAAGCTGATGTCTACAACCAACATGGTCAACAGAATGCAAGTGATCAACCAGCCTGGTGAAGTGTGTAGCAGGTGTCTAATGTCAAAGCAAACCAGACAAGCTTTTCCTGGAAAGACTATTTTATTCTAACCCCAGAAACCCAAAAGTTTTAGAAAACCAAATTCTCTCCACCTCCTCCTCCTCCTAAAAGTCGTTTTCTTGGTGGATACCGGTGGAATGCTTCACACTTGAGGAGCAACTGCTAAGGACCTCTGATCGTTGTCTCCGAATTATTTTAAAAGGTTAGATTCGATCCCTCGAATTTTTATTCACGATTTATATGCTTTTATTTGGATTTTGTATGTGTAAAAGTGTTTTTCCACGCCCCGCTGTGTTTAAAAATCCAACAAGAGATTTATATGCGCATATGAACACACATATATTTTTCTAGGTGCTTTCGTATTTTGCACAACATGTTAGATAGCATACACAAGAGCAAATACCATAATATCATTTTACACTTATTCTAGCAAGCATGCCCCTAAAGATAGGTACATTTATCCACATGAAGCTATTCAATACCCACTTTCATGCATAGAAGAACACTATAACTTAGCAAATGTTAACATATATATATCAAGTAGAATATGCAAAAGATTATGACCATATTCCTACAAAATACCTCATACTATAAATAAAATACACTATGATCAGAGAATTAGGTTCATGTATAGCCCGATTATAAAAAAATTCATGCAGACCCGTTCCTTCCAAATCCAATTAAATTTCAAATTTCCTTTAAAATTCATCCGTGTTAAAGTTATAAATGTATGGGGTATACACCTACTACCCCCCGAGTTCTTTAATATAATCCAAACTTATAGTAAAGAACTAGGTTCAAGCGTGCAGTTGCACTCAAATATGTATATACATAAACAAACTATATAATTGACCTAAACCATGTAGAGTATACCAAATAGCACATAATTAAATCAATTGTAAACTTATTAGTATTGTGAAGCCACATCATATATTATGAGCATATTAAACCTCCATAGTCATGCTAGTTGTTCAACTGATCGAACATATGAGCATGTAAAAATCTCAAACCATAAAATCAATTATCCGACATACTTACTATATAAAATCAAACTCACACAGTACAAGAGGGAATATAAAATAAGATAACTGTAATATATTTAGGTGATAAGTGAATTCAAGAATTAGAATTCGTACCTCAAACCTTGCCCATTTATGCCACAAATATGGCATAAAAGCTTCTATGCCTTGACCTTTTATGTAGCTTTGGACCTTCCTTCCATAATGTCAATGAACCTTCAGAGGGTGAGCACGAAGCTTATTGTTGAAGTTACTTCGAGTCTTGGGCTTATATGCAACAAGCTTTAGCTACGAATTGGCTTGAACTTTTAACTATGGAGTAAATCCTTAAAGTCATTGTTGTATGACCTTATCTCCATCCTTTATGGACAAGGCATACCTATTCCTCCTCGTACTTGCATAAACCTCCATGGTCACCATTATGATACGTGTATGTACCTGAACAAAGCCGAGATCCAAAGATTCACATAAACCTGGCTCTTGGGGCTTTTCACTTGGTATATCTTCATTTCCATATCGAAATGGTTCATATGCATGCACCTCTTCTTCCTCAGATTCGTCACTTGAACCTTCGCTTGAATTGTGAGCAGAACTCTACTAAGGACTACAATCTCATCAATCCTCTTATGTAGTAAGTTCCTTATCCAATTATTTTTCTTTTGTAAGAACTTTTATAGTCCATAAACTTTTAAAAGTTGAAGCTTCCTGATGTCCTTCGATGAACATGCTTTCACATCATTTAGACCTATATTCGGTTCATACACATGGACCTTTACTTTAACCATTTATTCATGGATACACATATTTCTTGTAGTCATCTTTCTAGTTCTTTGTATCCGTATGATAATTTACTATCCATTAAATTTCTCTTGTTTGTCTGAGATATAGTCAAAAGTTTGTATTACAAGCACCTTCCGCAACGCGCTATCAACCTTAATCCAACATGTCATGTATAAATATTTTAACTAGATTTATGTACATGCATGATATATAAAAATATATATGATACATAGGAAAATATTAAAACTAAAAACGTAGCTCTAGTTATTGACATAAAATTCCAGCATTATAGGATAATCTTTTTTCCTTGTTTATCAGCTAATGAGGTTCCTCTACACCTTTTCATACAAAATATAATATAAGCACTACAAAATTGTAAAAATGAATACAATAAAACTAAATTGTAAAAATGAGTACAAATTTTCCAGAAATACTAACTTTTCTAAGTTTTTTTGCTATTTTACTATCTTCTCATTTTTTTTTGCAAAAATAAGGAATCAACCAAAATTAACCAGAATCAACTAGATATGCAACTAATTGAATAAATTTTTTTTGGTTTGATATGTGGTTGCATGTAGTTGCAGAAACTCATCAAATGTTGCATGCAGTTAATTCCGGTTGCCAAAAAACAGTATTTTTGCAAAAAAAAAATTGAAAATTAGTATTTTTGCAAATTAAAAAGTGTTTTTGCAAATTTTTTAAAAAAGTGACCGTATTTTTTGCAAAAATGTTTTTAGCCTTGGGTATTTTTCAAAAAAGCCCATAAAACTAAACTACATACCCATTACAAATATGTTCTCTTTTCCTCGACTCTGCACATTTTTTAACAACAAAAAGGGACGTCCATCGCCCGAACCTCATAGTATTCCAACCATCTTTTGTATGTATATCCTCATGACAGCTTCGTTTTCGCATCCTTATATCCCATAGCTCCTGAAGCTTTTTAATTCTCCTCGTGGTTGTGCACCTTAATGACCTTCTCCTGGAACTTGCATCCAACGCCAAGAATCGCTCAACACAAGACCTAATACAAAAACAGTCACAAATACCACCATATATCTCTCAGATATATGAGTCCTTGGATATGCCAAAATGTCAAGCGGATCCCAAAGATAAATAACCCTAATAATCCTGCTTTGTGCTCACGTTTGTGGGAAACAGTCTCCAAGAACATCTTTGTCAAGAAACTCTAGAAATCCACAAATTACCACATATTTTTTTGTCTCGTCTGTAATCTCAGCAGTGTTCTTCTCCGTATACACCTTGGGTACAAGTTGTAAGGATCTTTTTATCATGGGATCCTGATGCATCCTCAATGTGTATCCTTAGTAACCACCATACTCATGTGTAGAGTCCTTCTCGAACACGGCCACCATGAATGCCTTCATCAAGAAATCTTAATACGACTATGAATAAACACCTATAACAATTATTTTTCCTCCACAAATGAACAATCCAAATCCCCTCCTTCTAACACCAAATGTTCTTGGAGGATTTTGATAACAACAGGATTATTGGAAATTTATTGGATCTTGTAAGATGGTGTGTTTGGTGGGTGGGTTTTCCATGATTATTGGTGGCTGAATCTGAGAGTTTGTCGATTATCGCTAGCCCATCTTATCATATCCTTATTGAATGGCCTAAGTATCCTCTTATAAAGGAATCAAGCCATTTACGTAGTTCTTAGATCCATGACTCCTTTCTTGATAAGCTAAACCAGTTCCTACAAATAATGCAACTGCTTCCAAGTGAGCTTCTGGTGTCCTAACCCAGCTGGACATTAAAAGCCCATGTTAATCTATAATTCCATTTAAATATCCATTAAATCATGTAATTATCCTTTAATTGTAAGTGTTTATCACATTTTTAGTGATAGAAATTGATTAGGAAACCATTCCATGAAGATAGGAGTTGTTATCCTTAATTGTAGGAGGTATAGTCCAAGTTGAACACTCATTATGCCAGCAAAAGTACGCTGATGCTCCTGCATCAGTTCCTTTTTATCCAGTCCAGCCTTTTTGGTGTTTCCAATACCTCAGATATCCATTAAGGACAACTATTAATGCATGGTTAACACTTGTTATAACCATGTCTGCCTACTGAAAACCAAATGAATTTCTTGGCTAGCTTCTGCTTCCTATCTGCACCATAGTATAAGCACCTCCAAAACAAATCATTCTTGGTCAAACTTTCACCTAACTATATCTTAATCGATTCCAACTGAGTCCAATCTCTTTATGGGCTTTAAATCGAGCCCACGCAAGTTTTTGGGCACACCAATGTTGTTAAAAATAATGTATTTACAAAAAATGATAATAAGTTAAATAAGTAATAAGCAATATAACTACAACTACATAAAGTTGTTGTAATATTCTATATTTTTTAGAATTAGATTTATAAAAAAGTATTAAATTTACAACTTTGATATTTCGTGTTTTCTAAGAAAACGTCATTTAGAGGGTCAATATCGAGTAATTTCAGATCTGGTCAGGTTTAGAGGTAAGTTTTCGATCAATTTTGCTAGTGTTTTCAAAATTGTATGTTGTGCGTTTATACTTGATTACGAAAACATGGCCTAAGGATGATATATTTGAAAGCTTTATGTGTTATAGTATATATATTGTTGTATTATTGTATATGTATGGTGAGGGCATGGATTATTGATTTCGAATTATTATTGTTATGTGATTGTATGTATTATATGCATCAAATAATAATAAGAATATATCTCGAAATAACTTATTTCATTTATCACATCATATAGATTATCGTTATTTGTTATATGTTACTTGTCATGCTAGTTGGATCGACTTTTTCTTACCGGGTTGTATAGCTAATTACTTACAAATTTCAGATTTTGTATAAGATTCAAGTTGGATAGAATTGGAGTTCGAGGAATTAGAATTATATTAGATTGACTTTTGGACTTTCGCTTTTAGCTACTCATTCGCATTGCAATCTTTGTAATTGAATTTTGGATTAGTAACTCTATTGTATTTTAACCGATGGTCTACATGTAAAGTTCAAAAATATTATATGATGAAATCACCCCGTAGCCAACCAAGTTAATCAGTCATGTACTTTGTTTATCATATATTTATATTGAAAAATTCAGAAAAACAAATACTTATATAAATCACAAATGCTTTCACCCCTATGTATTAGAAAAAAAATAAAGTTGAGGTTCTTTACACACCAGACTCATTTCTTTATACCACCTTTTAGTATAACAAATCTATAATTATATATAGAATTTAAAAATTATGAATACGACATGTTTTGTTAGTAATTAATCTAAACTCAATTTAGTTTATTTTATTTTGTCTGTCATCTGTTCATTTTTTAATATGTTTGTCTGGTCTAGTAAGATTAGATGTGGTCATGGCGTGGTTAGAGATTTAGTAGGAGCTGAAGTGAATAATGTTAATGATTGACTGTTTCTAGGAGTTTTAGGTGTTCAGTTGCTATTTTGTAGGACATGTTCTCTCTGACATTATGTATTAGAATCTCAGTTTAATTTAATAAAAAATTAAGTAGCTTCGCTGAATTTATTTTGATTTTATCCAGTTCTTTACAAACACATATTTCACTGTATGCGGTTTATTTTTGCACCTACATCTTGTATAAGAGGTTAGGTTATTAAGTGGATTCCCAAGTATATGCCAAGGGTGCAACCGATGGAGATAGTAAAAGCCAAGGAGAGTACGACCAGTTTGATAATTATTTATGTTAACACGTGCAAACTACACAGTATGAGCCATCAAAATGAAGGTCTATATGTAGGCTCATGGAGTTTGGGAGGCCGTGGCACCCAAGGATCCAAAGACGGCGGAAGTCAATGACAAGACAGACAAGTTTGCAAAGTGCTACAATCTACTAGGGAGTACTCGAAGACGTGCTTCTTTCTCTTGCTGATAAGGGAACAACTAAGGAAGCTTGGGAGGCTATCATGGTCTTGTGTCAAGGGGCTGAAAGAGTGAAAACAGCCAAGGTTCAAACACTCAAGGTGGAGTTCGAGTCCATGACAATGAAAGACAATGAGACAGTCGATGATTTTAGCATGAAACTGAATGGGTTGGTCACTAACATTCGAGTATTGTGTGAGGGGATTTCATAGAGTCACGTAGTCAAAAAGATTCTCTGTGTAGTCCCTTCAAAGTTTTTACAAATTGACTCTATCATCGAACAATTTGGAGATCTCGATACTATGTCAGTTGAGGAGGCGGTAGGCTCTCTAAAAACTCATGTAGAGAGACTTATAGGCCAGAGTGAAGAGGAAATCAATTACTTTTCACCGAGGAACAATGGCTCGAAAAGGAAAAGGAGAAAATCAAGCTTTTTCTTACGAGCGAAGAGTAGAAGAGGCTATCACACAGAGGAGGGCATGATACTTCAAATCAGAGGTATCGAGGTAAGGAGGACTTTCGGGAAGTGCGAGATAAAAGCAAGATTCGATGCTTTAACTGTAGTGCATACGGTAACTATGTTGTAGAGTGAAAGAAACCAACACGTAATAAGGAGGAAAAGGAGGAAGCTCACATAGCGCAAATCTCATATGAGTAACCTTCATTGCTTATGACGGAATAAGAGAAAAATGAAAAGGTTAATATGCTGATTAATGAAACACAAGTCGTGCTAAAATTATTTCAAAATGGTGAAGAGAAGCTGTTGGAATCTAATCTCTGGTACTTGGATAACGGGGCCACCAATCATATGACTGGACAACGCTCCAAATTCAACAAATTCGACGAGAATGTGGCAGGTAAGGTTAAATTAGGGGATGGATCAACAATGCAGATAAAGGGTAAGGGTTCGACTGTATTAAGATGCAAGAACAGGGAAACTAGGAAACTCATGGAGGTGTACTATATTCCGTCTCTACGATGTAATATAATCAGTCTTGGACAACTTTCGAAAAGTGGGTATAAAATTGTCCTCAAGGGGGAACATCTTCGGGTTCGTGATGCGAAGGAGGAGCTTCTAATAAAATTAAAGCGGTCGATAAATAAGCTATACAAATTGATTATATATAGCGGATGGCATTCTCGATTGGGTCATGTCAACTATAAGGCAATGAAGCTGATGTCTACAACCAACATGGTCAACAGAATGCAAGTGATCAACCAGCCTGGTGAAGTGTGTAGCAGGTGTCTAATGTCAAAGCAAACCAGACAAGCTTTTCCTGGAAAGACTATTTTTTCTGCAACAAAGGCCCTCGAACTAATTCATGGTGACCTCTGCGGTCCTATAACACCCATTACTCCTGGAGGTAATAGATATATATTTGTGTTGATTGATTACTATACTCGTGTTATGTGGGCTTACCTCTTCAAGGATAAGAGCGAAGCTCTCAATGCTTTTAAAGGCTTCTGTACCCTGTTTGAAAATAGTCTAGACAGAAAGATCATGACACTCAGGACCAATAATGGTGGCGAATTCACAAATGCCAGACAGAAAACAAATACTTATATAAATCACAAATGTTTCACCCCTATGTATTAGCAAAAAATAAATTTGAGGTTCTTTACACCCCAGACTCATTTCCTTATACCACCTTTTAGTATAACAAATCTATAATTATATATAGAATTTAAAAATTATGAATATGGCATGTTTTGTTAGTAATTAATCTAAACTCAAATTAGTTTATTTTATTTTGTCTGTCATTTGTTTAATTGTTAATGTGTATGTGTGATCTGGTAAGATTAGACGTGGTCATGGTCTGGTTAGCGATTTAGTAGGAGCTGAAGTGAATAAAGTTTGTGGTTGACTATTTATATGACTTTTAGGTGTTTAGTTACTATTTTGTAGGACATGTTTTTTGTTGTATTAGGTATTAGTATCTCAGTTTGATTCAATAAAGAATTAAATAGCTTGGCTGAATTTGTTTTGGTTTTCTCCAGTCCTTTATAAACACATATTTCACTCTAAGCGGTTTATTTTTGAACCTACATATTTTAGTCTACAAAGTTAAGTTATGGTAAAAAATTATTCATTTCATTTACTAACATGCTTGCTTCCCTTTTGTTTTTTTTCAAAGTTTGCTTCTCTTTTGTTGAGTGAGCAATATAAATAGAAAATATCTTTATATTAAAATTTGTCATCTTTCAATCTATCCTCATTGTAAAACTTTTATTTCTCAACTCTCATGTGTTTGCAAATATTTTTCCGATGAGAGTAGGACAGCTTTTAAAAGAGTTTTTGCTCGGTCTAAAGTAGGACAACTCCTAGGAGAGTCTCCTTTGTAGCTGTCATCCAATTTTTCTTGTAGATGAGATTTTCATTCTTTTCCCCTTTAAAATCCATCCATACAGATAGCTAGGAACTGCAAGTAATAAAAATTAAACATATATTAGAAATTAGAAAATGAATAAATTCTCAAAAAATTATTTAACATCACCAATCATTGCAAACATTTAACTAATTCTCTTGTGTGGGTTCTTATAGTATGAAGATGAGATAAGTCACATCATTTTTACATGGGGCGCTTTCTTAACCTTAATGTTCATAATTCTTTCTCATTTATCATCATGTTATAATGTATAAACTCCCTTAAAACATCCCCACCATTTAAAAAAAAATTGAATACTTCCAATGTAGCAAATATTTTAAAACTATTCACTATCAGAAATGATTTATTTAGTATTGACAACCACGAAAGAGAAGCAAATTTCTTTTTGAATAAATATTGTGTATCATATGTGAAAAATGAGAGATTTTTTTTGGACACTTTAAACATGGTGGTGAAATAATGGGGCAAAAGATGTTAAAAAATCTATTATTTTATAAATGAGATTCATGCTTTTAGTCATTAGACACTAAGCATCATGGACAAAACTATTCTTACTTTTAAATATAATATCGGTTTTAAATGTGAATTGAGGTTTAGTGACTTAATTGAGTTTTGAATGGTAAGTTTTAAAAATTCTTAATATTTAAATTAAAAAAGAAAAAACATGTTTTTCTTTATAAACATATAAAACATAAATTTATATTTTTATTCCTTTTTAGCTATTATGTCACTTAAACCTTTTATGAGACTAGATAAACTCTATTATTATTTTATACACTTGTCCACCACAATCATTATTAGAGACCTATGAATATTTTCAAGTTTGATTCTTCTATGAGGTATGCTCAAATATCATTATTAGAGGGATATCAATATTTTGAAGTTTGATTCTACTTTGAGGTATGATTTGAAGAATATTTTGACCATCTGGTCTCTTCAAAGAAGGTTACAGGTTGGTTGTGTATGTTGTATGTGATGCTAGTTAATTTTGTTTTGGTTTCACTAGCACAAAGTTTATTGATTAACAAAATCATTCATTGCATAAATATTTTGTGGTTCCAATTATGAAAAAATTTGGTTGGGCACAAGACTCTATAATTCTCATACTCATTTATAGATGTGAAATATATTTACTGTCTTGATCATCTGAATAATAAGTTACAAGCTTTCCATTTTAGTAAATCATACATCTTTCTATTTTATCTTCAACACTGGGATGTAGTAGTAGATTTAGTGAATTATGACTTTGGGTGAATATTTTGTATTTGCAAAGTTTGGTGATATGTATATATAGAAATTTAAATGTAATGTTGATTTTGTTTTTTGATATTTATTTTGTACATTTTTTGGCACATAATAATGAAATTTAACACATCACATGTAATGAAAAAACTGATGTTAAAAGCTATATAATACATCACTTTGAAAGAAAAACTGATGATCCTGCACTATACATACATCAGTTTGAATCTTTAACACATCACCTGAAAACTTTGTCTATTTCAGCATTTTTATGGGGGTATTTACATCAGTTAAAAATTGATGTGATAGTATGTTATAGACATCAGTTCTGTTTACAAAATTGATGTAATAAACTATTTTAACATCGGTCTGCAACCGGTGTAAAAAATAGGGACTTTTCTCTACACCCACCTATACATTGGTTTTTAAATTTTTTTACATCAGCTTAGAACCGATGTTTATTGACGTTTTTCCAGTAGTGGATTCCAAAGCATGCCATTGTAAAGAAATCTAGGTATCAAGTATATGGCTCTTATAAAGTTAATAAGAAAACCTTTTCATAATGTTGTAAGAGATTCTGAAATATTGTATTTAGTTTAGACTGACATATATGTATTTAATGGCTTGTTAAATAAAGATAATAAATGATATTTTATTACCTTTATTGATGATTGTAGCAAATATTATTATGTTTATTTGGTTAGACGTGAGGATGAATCACTTAATAAGTTCATAAGAATGAAGCTGAAACTAAAACTGGTAAGATCCGATAGAGGTGGTGAGTAGACAGATACTTCATTTGATGAATTTTGCAAAAGCACTGTTATAGTTCATAAGGTTACTCCAATATACACACGTGAGTCTAATGCAGTGGTAGAACGAAAGAATAGACCATTTCTGATATGACCAACAATTTGTTTATTAAGTCAGGGTTTCCTAACTATATGTGGGGAGATGCTCTAAAAATGGCTTACCATATCCTGAATAGAGTCCCTTTAAAACAAATGGAAAAGATCCCTTACGAGTTATGGAAAAGTAAACAATAGTTTGAAATATCCTCGAGAGTTGGGGTGCCTTGTAAATGTACTTTTTCCTGAAAATAAGAGGAAGAAATTAGCGCTAAAGACTGTTGATACTATCTTTCTAGGTTATGGTTATTCCACAATTGCTATGAGATTTTTAGTAATAAAATATATCATAGATTGTATTGTGGTGAATACTACAGTTGAATTTCGTGAAGCAACCGTAATTAAGGATGTGTTTCCTATTAAGGAAGGTATTCCTCAAAGTGTTTCTAATGATTATCCCACTTGTACATCGAGTTCCATTTATGATCACTGGGAAAGGATGAAAAATATGGTGGCGGATCCTGCTAGTAGCTCTACTCCGAGCGAAGTAGAGGAATCTAGAAGGAGTAAGAATGCAAAGATTGTTAAGGACTTTGGAATTGATTTGATCAGTTATAATGTCGAGGAAGAACCTTTAACTTTCCGTTAGGCCATGAATCCTTTAAGAGGAAGTTGAATCGGGTTGGCTGAATAGGTAAGTATAAGGCTAAGATGGTAGCTAAGGGTTTGAGGTAGAGAGAAGGCATTGACTACTTTGAAATATACTCTCATGTTGCTAGAATGGCTACAATCCTAATTCTTATAACATTGTCATCCGCACTTGGTCTTATCTTTCATCAAATGGTTTTAAAGACTGTTTTTCTTCATGGTGACCTTGAAGAAGAGATTTACATAGATCATCTTGAGGGATTTGTTAATTCTCGTAATGAGAAGAAAGTATGTAAGTTTGTCAATTCCATCTATGGCCTTTTCTCTCTCCACTTTCTTCTCGTCTCTCCTTGTCTCTCGTCTCTCCTTCTCTCTCTCACTTTTCTCCCTCTCTCTCTCAACACACACACATGAACATAAATACACACATACAATCATAACACACCAACGCACAAACATAAACACAGCAACAGTGCCCCCCTTTTAATCCCCTTCATTTTCCGGCAATAAACCTCCACTGCTGCCAACGCCACCGCCACTGTTGCAATGAATCGACTCTACTCGAAAACCCCATCCAACCATTCAACCCAAAAATAATTTCCCTACATTACCAATATCAAAATCCCTCACTCAAAGAATAAAAATTTCAATACTAACCAAAATCCCTAAAACCACACTAAAAATCCTAATTTCTAGTATAATATGTTTGACCCATACTACCCAATTAGTTTATTATCTACTCGAGGTACGAATTCCTTATCTTTCTCTCCTAATTTTTAATTAATAAAATTTTCATCAAATTTATTATTGATCCATTTTCTAAAGTTGTGAGCATATTATACTCAATGGGTACCTATTTGTACGTATTATAATTTTCGTTTCGATTCTATATTCTTGGATTTATTGTTGCCTTGACTCATTTATATTATTATTTCCCATTTTGCTTGCGACATTGTTTTCTTTTATTTTGTTCCAAAAAACAAGTATAGCGACCTTGGTAACCTATTTTGTTGGGCTCTTAGACCGATCTCTGTGGGTAAATCACGGACAATGTTCACATTGAGTTCGGAGTAAAGGTGAACTAGGCACCAACTCGTATCAGTGGGTGAGTATACGAGCACGTGTCTGGGGTATGATATGTGATTAGATCATCATCGCTATTGTACTGTTGGAATATATTTTGCATTCATTATTTCTTCTTCTGGATTACCAAGGAAGGAACTATTGTCCTATACTTCGCTGGTAATTGGAGTTTAGAAAGTATAGTTTTGTGTATGAGACCCATATTTTTACCCACCATATTCGCTATTCAGCCTTACTTTATGATGCATTGATAGCATAATTGATTTAAATTGTTACTATGATGATTCAATAAATATTGATACATTGTTTTAAATCTATATTTTTGACTTTTTTGTCATTTTTAGTTTAAATCTTTGCGTTGGTAAGACACAATCTATTTGTATTTATACTTCATAAATTGTTTAGAATATATTTGTACTGAGTATTTGGCTCATTCCTTATTGTTTCCTTTCCGCATGTAATTAGGGGTAAAGCGGGAAGAGTAAAGAGTGACACCCGGTATTTAGTTGAGATTCAGCCTAGTGAACTTAATAAATTCGAGAACATCTTTTAGTGGGTTTTACATTCTGTTTCTATTATTATTGGAGAATTAGACGATGGATTTTTATTATGTTATTCGGTTTTGCTACATTATTGCAGTTTAATATAATTTAGACTTGTTTATATTGTGTAGAATTATTGTTATAAAAATAGGGCGCTATAGTGTTGGTTTCCGAGCTACAGTTTTAGATTTTGTAGACTGTCTTTTAGGCATTGACCTCTGAGTTTTGGTTGACTTCATATGGGTAGATTAAAAAAAAATCTCGATTCTTGATTTGAATATCATAATACTTCTGTGTGTTATTTGTGCACTTATAGAAAAGTTTTACAAGATGGCGTGAGGTAGTACAAGTCAGAACAATGCTGGAAATGCCCATCATCAAATTATGATGGATCGAGCTACTTTTATGGACATGGTGCAGGAAGTTGCATCTCGACAACAACATAATTCTCGTGGTAATAATAATAATGGGTAGAATCAGGAAGGTCATTCTATGTTTGATCGGTTCATAAAGCAAATGCCTAATTGTTTTAAGGAAGCTAAGACCCCGATGGATGTTGAAGCATGGATTGATCACATGGAAAAAATAGTTCTGGTTCTGAATAGTTCGGAGCGGGAAAAAGCCCGTTTTGGTATATATCGTCTTAAAGTGGATTCTAGCATTTGGTGGAAGTCGGTGGTGGCTTCACACGCAGCTGAATATGAGAATACTATCACTTGGGATGTGTTCAAGGCATAGTTTGATCAACATTACTTTCCTGCCAGTATACGTGAGGAAAATACTCGAGAATATCAAAGTATAGCTCAGAAATAGAATGAGTCTGTGGCGGACTTTCAGGTCAGATTTCAGAGATTGGATGGGTATGCTCGGTCTATTGCTGGTACTGGGGAGGATAAGATCATGAAATTCATGTTGGATTTGAAGACTTCTATCTATAACCACATCATAGCTAATCGCTACACCACCATGGACATTTTGGTGGATAGTGCCAAAGATTAAGAACTTCATTAGGATGATTTTCCTTAACATCGAGACATGCAGAATCAAAAAAGGAAGAGAGATAAAGATTCCTCTAAGAACAAAGGTAAATTTAAACAAAATTTAAACAAAATGAACAAAGGTACAACACTCGCAGTTTCTAGCAGAGAAATGGAAGTCAAGGTAATCAGCAGAACAAGTTAGGGACTTAAGCTGGAAATCAGAATGGAGGAAAAAATTATGAGCATTTCGGGAAGATGCGCAATGGTGTTTGTTATTGGATTACTAGATCCTGCTTCAACTGCGGCCAGAAGGGCCATACTATTAGAGATTGCAAGCAGCCACTGAAGAAGTCTAGGGACCAGAATGATCAGAATGGGAGAAATAATTAGAAGACTGGTGGACGTGTCTTTTCTATTACCGCAAAGGATGGTGCAAATACCCCAGGTACCATTACGGGAACACTTTCTATTGGCAATAAGAATGCTATGGTCTTATTTGATACTGGTGCTACAAACTCATTTGTCTCTACATCTTATGTTAAACACTTATGCATTGCACCTACTACACTTTCATCAGAATTTTTTATTGGCAACCCTAATAGAGTAAATACATATGTGAACTCTCTGTACCATGATTGTGTAGTCATAGTTGATGATAGGAAATTATTTATGGATCTTTTACCTATTCCGATGCAATATTTTAATGTCATCTTGGGGACGAATTGGTTAGAGCGGCATAAGGCCACTATTAATTATCAAAGGAAGAAAATAATTTTTGGTGATCCAAATTCACCCGAGTTTGAGTTTCAGGGTTCTACACCTAGTGGTTTGGGGAAATTTATTTCGTCCATCAAGGCCAAGAGGATGCTTATACATAGATATGAAGGATATTTAGCTCACGTAATTGATTCTTCTATGGAATCACTTGAACTTGTGTATGTCAGTATAGTTTGTGAGTTCCCAGATGTGTTTCAAGAGGACTTGGATGGACTACCACCACAAAGAGAGGTGGAATTTTCTCTTGACCTACTTCCTGGTGCACAACCAATTTCCAAAGCTTCGTATCGCATGTCTCCATTGGAATTGCAAGAGTTAAAGGAACAATTGCAGGAACTTCTTGAGAAAGGTTTCATCAGACCTAGTGTTTCACCTTGGGATGCACCTGTCTTGATTGTAAAGAAGAAGGATGGTTCGATGAGGCTCTGTATTGATTATTGGGAGTTGAACAGAATAACGGTGAAGAATAAGTATCCATTGCCGAGGATCGATGACTTATTTGATCAGTTACAAGGGGCAAATTTTTTTTTGAATATTGATCTGCGTTCCGGATGCCATCAGTTGGGAGTGAAGGAAAGTGATATTTCGAAGACTACATTTAGGACTCGTTATGGGCACTATGAGTTTCTTATCATGTCTTTTGGGTTGAAAAATGCACCAGCAGTTTTCATGGGCTTGATGAACAAGGTATTCAATTATTTTCTCGACAAGTTTGTGATTGTCTTGATTGATGATATTTTGGTGTACTCAAAGTCTAAGAAAGAACATGAAGAGCATCTACGAGTTGTATTCGAGATATTGAGGAGGAATAAGTTGTATGCAAAGTATAAAAAGTGTGAATTTTGGCTTGGTCAGGTTGCCTTTTTGGGATAAATTGTATTAGCAGATGGAATTAAAGTGGATCCAGCTAAGGTTGAGGCTATTACCGATTGGCCAAGACCTAGAACAGTGACTGAGGTGAGGAGTTTCTTGGAACATGCTGGTTATTATCATCACTTTGTCGAGGGATTCTCGACTATTACCATGCCATTGACATAATTGACTTGGAAAAGCAACAAGTTCATATGGACCGAGGAATGTGAGACTAGATTTCAAGAATTAAAGAAGAGACTTTTGACATCTCCAGTTTTGACTCTACCATCTTGAATGGGTGGTTATGTGATTTATAGTGATGCTTTAAAGAAGGGACTTGGATATGTACTGATACAGTATGGAAATGTGATTGCTTAACAGGTGCTTGAATTCTTTGGTACAATTTGTGAGTTAGGTATCCACCATATGTTAATGTTTAATTTTAATTAATAAAATGAGTGTAGTCGAAATTCAAAAATTCTTTTGCTAAATAAAAAAGTCAACATTCTACTTCTATGTAAAATATAGGTGTGAGATTAATTAATTATTTTTGAAATATAATTATTACTTCATAAGCTAGAGGTTGATAATTAATTAATACATAGGATCAAGTATATATAATATTTTGAATAGTTTGTGATGGGCAAACCCAAGTCAAAAAAATGGAAATAATTTTGGACAAAGAATATGATTCAATTAGATAGATTCACTTCTAATTATGAATAGCTTACTAAGTATCTCAATTTACTTTTTTTTTATAAAATGGAATATAGTTAAAATAACTATTAGTATTAAAAAAGAAACATTTATGACATCAAGAATATTAAACATAAGGAAAAGAAAATCATAATACGAGGAATACAAAAGTTGTATAATTGATGGATCAACTTCCACTTGTACCTTGGAGCATATTCTTCATTATTTATCTTGCCTAACTTGATGTAAATGCGGTTGTAAATATGCTTATAGTCGGTCTGTATATAACACATATGTAAGAAGATTAGCAAATGAATGTCAAACCACCAAAAATCTGGGAGACGAGTGGATGAATTATAATAAAAAAATGTGAAGAAAATGAAACCAAAATCTTTTCACCATACTAAACATACTTCATTATAATGGATGCTGAGTCATCTTTCATCTTCCATCATACATATCTTGGATGAAATGAATTTATACCACTGACATGGTATTTTTATAACCCATAGAAGATGGTGATGTATATATTTTTGGTAAACTTGCATTTTTGTAAGTATGTGGCGTTACTTCTTATGTAACATATAAATTTCTTTATTTTTCTTTCATTTTGATGTCATACTTTATTTTTTATTTATATATTTTTTCTTTGTATTTATCTTTCATTCGGGGATTCAATGGATTAATACTTATCTCACATTCCAATACTCAATATATAGATAAATACAAAGTCATCGGGCCAAGTCACACGCCTCACTGCAAATTTGAGGACATCTACCACTAAAAGAAAATAGGACAAAATCGACCGTCAAAAATGGTCGGTTAAGAGGCAAAACGGTCGGTTAAAAGGGTCATAACCGACCATAGGACGTGGTCAGTTTTAGCCTGGTCAGTTATGACTTTTGGTCGGGTTTAAGCCTCATAACCGACCAACACAGTGGTCGGTTAAGTGCCCGGGCATTTTACTAAAATGTGGGGTCACTGTGTACACGTGTGCACACATGTCCCCACGTCACTGAGTCATAACCGACCGCAAGTGATCGGTTATGTCTATTTTTAAAATGTTGACTGGAACTCATAACCGACCATGGTCAAAGTGTGCACATCGGCCAGTTTTATTTCAGAAGCTAACCTAAATGTCATAACCGACCGTACTAAAACCGACCACCTTCTAAAGAAGACGGTCGGTTTTATGAAGAAGGTGGTCAGTTATGTCACCTGACGGCCGATTTTCTGGGTTTTGTAATGGTCAAAAGTGGTCGGTTATGCCTATTGTCGGTCGGTTTTAAGGTCTGATTTTAAAAAAAAATTGCAGGTTTTTCTGCAACCCCTGGATACCAAACCAAATCAATACACAAATCCAATCCAATCACAACCAAACAACCAAACAACCAAAACAAACAACAATGATAATCATTAAACTATACTACTCAAAATCATTCCCAAAAACTAGTAAATTTCTTAATTTAACCATAGTAATTAAATCCAACGCATACATTCACAAACTCTGATAACCGGAGGATTAAACTGTATCATTACATCATTATAAGCAATCCTAAATAACCGACAAAGTATCAAACCATCACAACGTATTATATTAAATCCCATCACCATCAAATTACAATAGTCTTAAAACCGATCAATATAAACTAATCCGACAAATCAACATCAGACGATCCACCGCCATCACTGCCGCCATCACCGCCACCATCATCAAAGTCCTCATCATCTGAGGTCTCATCCTCGGACGTGTAATCCTTATCAATTTCCATAGCATGCTGATTGTTTTTCTAGATACATAAGTTTAAATAAACTAGTTGAAAAGAAGAAACAAAATTTACATGTGAATGAAAATAATAAATAAATAAGAAGGTCAAAAATTATACCTCCGCAACACGAGTTTCCGTCTTTTGGACGATATCTTCAATCAAGGAGCCCATGATATGCATGATCTCGCCACCTATAAGGTTATTCCATTGTAACCTTTGGCTAGGATCAGAGGATGGATCCGAGGTCTCGAGAGCGGTACGTGCGAATGTAGCTATTTCCGCATCAGAAAGTTGGCGAGCAAACCGATTTGGATTATCATGGATCTCTGTAAGAACATTCCTCACGATGGTAACATATACACTGTCGGGGATGGCTTCACGTTGTCTCGGAGCGGATGAGGATGAGCCGGCTTCATTCCGTTTGGAATCTCGGTACCGGTAGCAAGTGTAGGCAAGAGATCGGTGGCCCGAGCATTGGGGAACCCCACCACATAATTCTTTTTCGGCTTTGCACCTTCGGGGACCTCTAACGCTTCCATCCACCAATCCCACGACTCATCCCGATCACCCGTTTGTGTAACCTCCACGGGCATGCGCTCGAGAATGGCGGCATATCGTTCCTACAAGTTCATTTAAAACAAATAACTATGCATTTAAAATTAAATAAAAATACATATAAAATCACATATAAAAATGCATTTAAAATCACATAAATACATATAAAATCACATATTAAGGATGCATTTAAAATCACATAAATACATATAAAATCACATATTAAGGATGCATTTAAAATCACATAAAAATGCATATAAAATCATATATAAAAATGTATTTAAAATCACATAAATACATATAAAATCACATATTAACCCTCATTTAAAATCACATAAAAATGTATATAAAATCACATAAAAATGCATTTAAAATCACATTAAAATACAAATAAAATCACATATTAAATATGCATAAAAATCACATTAAAATGCATTTAAAATCACATTAAAATACATATAAAATCACATAATAAAGGTGCATTTAAAATCATATAAAAATGCATATAAAATCACATAAAAATGCATTTAAAATAACATTAAATAATATAAAATCACATATTAAAGATGCATTTAAAATCACATAAAAAATGCATATAAAATCACATGAAAATACATATAAATTCACTTATTAAATATGCATTTAAAATCACATAAAAATGCATATAAAAAACATAAATATGCATTTAAAATCATATGAAAATACATATAAATTCACTTATTAAAGATGCATTTAAAATCACATAAAATGGTTATAAAAGTACATAAAAATTACCGCAATACGCATGGCGGCCGGTGTAGTGTAGACGGGATTTTCCGGATCGAATCCAACTTTCCTATGACATTTATCCCACACCTCGAGTCTCGTCGGCTTTTTCTTGTTCTTGTTCGTCATTACCTTTCAAAATATTAAACAACTTATATTAGCATGTCCTAATAATTAGTTGATTATATTAAATATAGTGAACGTGTATGTATGTGTGTGTGATGGAATATAATAATATTATCTCCCGAACTTTATTGAATGACCTTGCACTGGCACTATGCAATCTTTCAACTTTTTATCGGTTAGTGGATCCAACCGATGACCGGTGCAAGTGTCCTTCGTTCTTCTCCCAATACTCCAAAAGGTCCTTCCAAAAAGGAACGGACCAATAAGGTGGCTTCAAAGACAACTTGCTCACACCCTCCTCCCTTGCTTTGTGCTCCACCCTCTTCTTAAGCACATTTAAAGTCCTTTTTATCGTCACTTTAATGTGATCTTCCATAATTTTTCGGGCCTTTGAACGGATTTGCCCCTTAAGATGCCTATAATATTTCTAAAATTGTAAAAAAAGAAAAGGAGGATAAATGCATCATAAAATCAAGAAATAAATGACAATTACAAAAAAAAATTAACTTACTTGAAACTCCCCGACTCTTGCATTCAACCAACCCGGGTGACGTTCTTCGATATCTGTATAAGTGTAACGCCCAAGAGGCCACTTCTCCCGAATCATAGCCAAAAGCGTTTTCTTAGTCGTATCATCTTCAATACTATATTTAAACAAAAGAAAACAATAAACATTAATAATTCACATAACAATATTGAACAGAACCAAAAATATAAACATATAGGAATAATGCAATTTAAAAACTTTTTAACTTACTGTCCATCAGAGATATCAATGCGATATGTCTTCAATGGCCTTTTCTCTCCATATATGCCACTCGAATGTGATTGAGGTCGCCTTCCTCGCTATTCTCGCTCCTCCGCATTTGTCATGTGCCGAGTCGGATCATTCGGGTCCGAATATGAATCCGTTGGCTCATCCTGCAAATGCAAATTCCCTCCTTTTCCCTTTGCACCCTTGCCCTTGCCCTTCTTACTCACGACTTTGGCCTTTCCCTTGGCCTTTGCCTTCCCCTTATCTTTTTCCAGCTCCTTGTCTTTCCCCTTCCCTTTTCTCGCCATCGCCAACACCACAAGACTTATCATAACCAATGTCAACATCCAAGCAAAAAGATCCTAAAATAAATAATAAAATATATTAGCCAATATGAAAACAAACAAATCGGTGAAATGACTTGCATTAGTAAATCACATTACATAAAAAAAGCATTTAAAATCACATTAAATGCATATAAAATGCATATAAACTTATCCATTTCACAAATTAACCATAAAAATAAACACAACTAATTAGAGCATTATTTAATTACACAAATTAAACCATTAAATAAATTTAATCTATATATACAACAAATTAAAGTTCCAAACTCACACATAAAGTGCAATATTTATCTATTTTCGAGTACGGATCATGTTTACAAGAGCAAATCCCTACAAATTAACCCTAAAAATACATCTATACTTCTACCTAAACGTAAACAAACCGACAAAAACCCTAAAATTTATACTTATACATATATTCAACAAATTGACAAAACCGACAAATTTTTTACATGCAAAATTTTACATGAAAACTGAAAAATCATATGTACTTCAATTTAAGTGAGAATTATCCATTTCGAGTACTTTTATATATTAACGAGAGCAAAAACCTAAAAATTAACCATAAACATACATTTATAATTCTAAAAAGAGTAAATAAACCGACGAAACACCCAAAAAATATGACTTTAACCTATATTAAAGAAATTGACATACCCGACAAATGTTTAACAAGCAAAACTTTACATAAAAACTGAAAAATCAATGAAGTTTGATTTGAAGTGAAACCCATCAATTTATGTGAGAATAATACTTTAACAAACACAAAAAACATATAATTAACTTCGAATCATATATATAAACAGAAGAAATACATACACATACACACATATATGCAATCGAGTAAAAAAATATCTTAATCGTAAGAAAATCTTACATCGAGAGTGATTTGGGGCTCCTTCGTGAATATGCCATTGAATCGAAGTATTTTAGTGAAGTTTTGAGTGTAAGAGAGAGATAGAGAGAAAACAGAGAGATAGAGAAAGAAATAGAGAAAAGAAAAGTGAACCATTTTTTTATTTATAACAGACTTAAAAATCGACCGCCTGACACTTTAATCCGACCACCAGGTCTGTCAGTTTTAACCTTGACCCCTCTGGAGCATGCAAAATGGTGTCGTTTTGCTCTAGGCGGGGTTTATAATTTTTCACAAAAAAACCCGCATTTTTTTAGGTGGTCGGTTATGACCCAAAGTGGTCGGTTTTGTAGTATTTAAGTTTTTATTTTTTTTAATTTTAGGGTTTAGGGTTTAGGGGTTAAAAACCCCTAAATTTAAAAAAATCTTATAAAAACATGATTATTATTATTTAAATAGCTTAATTTTTGGTACATTTGCTCGTTTTTACCGTGTCGGTTCATCCGTACAGTTCGATCATGTGTATTTCTTAATTTTTTTAATTATTTAACCTTTTTAATCAAAATTGCTAATTTTCTTATAAAAACGTATTTGTGATCGTTCAAATGTGCTAATTTTTTGTGCATTAATATATTTTTACATGAAGTTAACATCCGTACGGTTCGATCATTAAAAATAAATTTTAAAATTATACTTATAGTATCGAATGGTATGTTCAACTTATTCTGTCTACAGAATGCCGACATACTTACTGAAATAATTATATTCCATATGATTTTGATTATACTAATTTTCAAATAGCCTAATTTTTGGTACATTTGTTCATTTTCATCGCGTTAGTCCATCCATACGGTTCGATCATGTGTATTTTATATTTTTCATTTTTTTTAATTTTTAGTTAAATTTGCTAATTGACTTATAAAAATGTAATAGTACTCGTTAAAATATGCTATTTTTTTGTGCATAAGCATATTTTGACATGAATTTAACATCCGTACGGTTCGATCATTAAATATACCTTTTAAACTTATACTTTTCAGATTGAATTCATTTTTTTAATTTTTAATTAAATTTGTTAATTTACTTATAAAAAAGTAATGGTACTCATTCAAAAGTGCTAATTTTTTGTGCAAACACAAGCACAAAACAAACACACAAACATATATACTCTATTATATATACAGCCTTTTCAATTAAATCATATAAAAAGCTACTAACAAAAACTCCACATGCTAGAGTATCTTTAGAGACGATTTTCAGAAATGATTTTGGCGCAAACAAGTTTCGTGTCACAAAAAATAAAATAATTTATAAGTTTGTAATATTATAGAATATCCGTAATTGTAATCAATTTAAATATACAATTTAAAGTAGTTAATTTATCAAATTACCTCTATCAAGATCTTTCTCATAAATATCATGTTTATAGATGCAAACATTCACATTGTTCACATTTTATATATCATTGTGCATCATGTACATCACTATAGAATCATCAACTCAAAGTCCCGTGTCTGATACAAAATCAGACCAGCCTTTCCCAAATCTGTAATGGCCTCCAACCCTCTCCACCTCACATTTCCATTCCTTAGTGGTGAACCTCAGACTGACAGAGTTTTCATGTTTGAGGTTTTTGTAGAAATTCTTCGTTCCTGACTTCATTGTCTGTCATATATGCAAAAATTTGTTCAAGTATCCAGCATATACATACTGGTATTAAAGTATGAATGCGACCTAATATAGAAACCAATTGCAAATTAATCTTACCAGATCAATCCCATCACCCTGCAAGTCTACACTATTTATGCTAATACGGTAAGCTTCAGTTTTGTTCAGGAAACCATCATAAACTAACATAGCAACAGATTTTTGAAACTGAATGTTTCCATAGACAACCATGGATTCTTCGTCTTCAGATTCCGGTTTATTTAACATCCACTCCTTTGGTTCTATCCTCGGGTAGTTTATCTCAATTGTCGCTTCCTTATATATCGTGACATTAAAGACCCCATCTCCATGATAATCAAATAAAACAAGAGTATATATTGTAATTCCATAAAACTCCATAAAGTGAGAAAGATCACATATTTTTCTGAGTTCTGAATCATATTGAGCACGCCATTTATGTGTTTTACAATATATCTTCAAGCCAGATGGAATTCATCTGCCATAAACACTTTTAAAATCCTATGTCACTCTCTGATCAAGTACCATTAAATCAAATACATTTAAAAATAAACATAAATTTGACACTATATAAATTAACACTGTAAAATATACACTTACCAAGTGCCCAAAATTAGAGACTTCTACATTTGCTTCCAGAAAGCTACATATACTCTTTTCATTATATGTATAGTTCGTATTATGTTAATGTACCTAAATATTTGTAGTATATACATTCTAGGTTAAATTTTTATCTAAATTAAATTTGACATTCTTCGTTCTAGAACTGGATCCTTTCTTCATCTTTAATTACATAATAAATTTGTTCCAATCAATATAAAGCACGTTATTTTACTTATATATTACATGCATGAGATACAAATCAAAGATTTTATAAGAACACTACATGTATAGGATACAAAACTTGAGAATTACATGAATTTGAGCAAGTAATGTTCTTAAATTCTATATAACATTAATCGATTAAGTTAAGGTGTGTATACTTTAAAACTCTATCAATCAAGCAATCTAATCTCAAGTTCTAACACTCATTCATGGTTCCATTGCATATATATACTGTATGAAAGCAAGATAAACTATAGACAAAGAATCGATTCATACCTCCATTGTAGAGAAAGAGTTTGATTCTACCGAGAGTGTTGTCTCCTTGGTGAAAAGAAGTTACTTTTTATTTGAAGAAGTTGAGAATCCCAAAGTCACGGTAGCTTTCTTATGTGGGCTTCTTTTAAGATAGTGGGCTTCTTTTAAGACAGGAGTTTAACATATCCCAAAGTCAACTTATTTGGGTTGTTTGGGTTTTTTAATTTTTTTTGATATTTTCTCCTTTTTTATAATTAAAAAAAAATGATTTTTACATAATAGTGTTATATATTATATTTTAATATAAGTGGGTTTTTGTATTATTTTGATTTTAAAATAAAATATTACAATAAATTGTATGTTATGTAATATTTACTGGAATTTTTTAAAAAGTATTTAATTAAAAAAATATTTACTCAGTTTTATTGTACACATTATTAAAATATTGACTACTAAAAACGTAAAAGAGAAATGTTAAAATATGAGTTAAGAGACTTTTAATTGGTTAAAATGTGAGAGAAAGAAAACTAAAATAAAATACTGAGATTTAACGTTAAACTATAATATCAGTTTTATATTTCAAAATAAACGGAACCTAAATAACTGTAATAAATAAATTAAATAAAATTGGTAGATAACCGTTTATGTTATAAAAATTACAAACTTCGATAAAAAAATTCAAAATTTAAAAAATTAGGAGCGTGCGTAGCGCGAGCAAAAAGTTCCTAGTCTTTATTAATACGCACTTATTTTAAAATATAACACAATTAAATAATAAATGATTAACAATGCAAAAAAAATTACATCTAATATTAAATCAAATAAAAAATAAGAAAAAAACTAAAATAAGTAAAAATAATATAAAAATTCATTGTTATATCTAGAATGTTCTACGTCCTTCTGTAGACTTCTAGTCATATCTCTATGGTTCCATATTCATTTATAAAAAAGTCCTCCTTCACATTATATCAGTATTCCTCTTTTCTTTATTTTCTTCTATAACCTTTTTTTTCTCTAAGCTCCTATGACCTTCTTCTTTGTTTGTAAATGCCTTTTATATTAGATTAGGAAAAATAAATGAAAGATGGTTAGAGGAGGAATAAGTTTGAAAAGGTAAATCCCCTACTTTTTATGCTGTCCTGTTATACTATAGATCTGCTATTGTGTCTTTAATTTTTCATATGTTCTGCCAATTTGTTAATCTCTTTCATATGTTCAGGTCATTATGTAGCTGAACAATTTTTATTGGGACATTTTTGATGCTATGTGTATGTGCGGTTGAGATCTGAAATTTTAGTGGCATGGGTTGATAATTTATTGTTGTCCTGATTTTACTGGTAATGAATCTACAATTCAATTTATTGTGATATCTATTTTTGAGGTATAGGCTACAACAGTGGTTAATTGGTTGTGATGTTTACTGATTATGATTTAAATTTGATAATTTGGGGGAGGGGTAATTGTTGGGAAAGTGGATGGGTACACCATTGTTTTTTTGGTTAAAAAAATATAAGTGTTTATTCCCTTTACTTTATCCTTTGGTACTGGATCCAAAACTCTCTGTGTTATACATAATAACTCATCTTCTAGTATTTATTTATGGACACATGTTAACACCTGAAAATTATAAGATTAACTTATTTTAATTCCTACATTGATAAAAACAAACCAATCAAATAGCTAAATTATAAAATTTCCGTCCATGCACACAGAGTAGACAAACCTTTGAAATTAATTTTATCCCCAAATAATATATTTACTAAATATTTAATAAACTTTCCATGTAATTTTAAATATTTTATTTAATAAATGTGTTTTTTGTTATATATTTGCAGCAAACAATGAAGAAAATGCTCCATGAATTTTAGATGCAAGACTAATATCTTTAGGTCGAAGCCTAAACCAACCGATTGGGCCAACCCCCTAGCAATCGTGGAAGGTCATCCTAAGAAGGCTGTTATTCATGCATTAACTATAATAACTTAATGTGACTTTAGGTTCGTCTATACAATATTTACTTAAATCTTTTTCGTTTGTACAACACTGTAATCACATAAATGCTATCAGGCCATCTGTGAATCAAACAGAAGTCACTGCACTAGGTGCATTGCAAACTCTTGAAGATATGGCCAAACTGAGTACAAACAGTATTCCAAAAATGCTCCATGTGAACCTGCATTAGTTTAAGGTGAATTTGTAGCTGATCTGAACGCCCTTGTTCATTATGTTGCAACTGCTGAACTTAACAGTCAACTCTTTAAAGGGAATCTATAGGTCTATATTCTATATTGCTTTTAATACTCAGTTTATTTTTGTTTTCATAATTTCAATAATAAATGAATATGTTTTTTATTTTATTTTACAGAAAATAAATGAATCAGATTTCAAGCAGAAGAACAGTACTCAATGAGGTGGAGAATATAATTCAAAAAAGTGAAGGAATAATGTCACACTATTTGAAGAAGAAAATGAAACAAAATGAAATATATGTTGAATAAGATTTGTAATTAAAGACTACTCATATTTTTCCTTGTACATATATAAGGGGTTGGGTGGGTTGTATTTTTGACACATCTAGAATTTTAGTTTGTAATCTTAATTTAATTTATGATAGAGAAATTATCAAAAAATATGATTTTTCTAGTTTTTGCGATTTTATTATCTTCCAATATTTTTTTGCAAAAAAATGAAATTAACTCAAATCAACCAAAATCTAGCAAATATGCAACAACTCTAATGGAGTTTTCTTAGTTGCATTTTCGAGATTGCATGAGCTAACATGTAGTTGGAGAAACTGGTGGGAGGTTGCATCTAGTTCATTCCAGTTGCAAAAACCCAATTTCTGCAAAAAAAATTGAAAAATAATATTTTTGCAAATAAAAAATTATTTTTATAATTTTTGGTAAAACATGACAGTATTTTGGTAAAGAAATTTGTATACTGGGCTATTTTTTTAAAAAGCCCTTTATAATATAAGTTACTTTTATTTTCCGCGGCTTATCTCTTTCCACATTTTACTATGTTTTGTCTTACTTGTACATATAAGATCCCCCATAATTTAATAAAATTGTTAGTCTATAACACAAGTTTTTGGTTATTGTTTTTATGTCTTATACAATTATATTTGTTTCGTTAATTCTATAATGCTAATTTTCTTCCTTTAGGATGGATATAAAGTTAATTTATTTACATTTAATATCTTTTTTTCTGATAAATTTATTTGACTAATTTTTTTCGTGTTTTTTAATTTATTGACAAATTAATATTGATATATACTGTCACCAGATTTATTTTTCATATAAAAAGCTTCAAGTTATATGTTTATCGCGTTGTTATGGGTAAAAAACTAGGTTGTATTGAATACTATAGTTAATGCTAGGGGTTCGCGAGCTTCAAGAGTCTATTTGACTGCTCTTGTGATTCGTGACTCAATCTGTCTTCACAAGATGCCTACGTACCTTGCTCTATACCAAGGATCAAGTCAAAAAACGTAATTCTGAATTTGTGGGGGCCATATCTAGGCATATGATGCCTTAGATTGGATTAGGGTTAGGGGATTTGGTGGACAAGTCTCAGATTTAGAATAGACACAGGAGTCCTAGAATGTAGGGATTTGCTTCCTTATAGGACCGCGTGGCTTGAGGACTACTCTTTTGAAAGTTTGATTCTGATTTTAACTTGTTTTCTCAATCACTACTTGGGCTAATACTAGGCCTACGAATTTTAATAATAAATTCTTGGTTTGCAGGCCCTTTGTGTCCAATTAATGACATACTGATTATTGGGCCTTAATAACTGGATATTGTCTTTGGAACAAATCGGGCATAATTAAAAGCTACTCTTTTAATAACTTAATTTTTGGGATTTCTTTTACAAATTTATGCTATTTTCAATCAGGATCCTGGTCGAAATTTCGACTAGGATCCAGGTCCAAATTTCGACTAGGATCCTGTTCAAAATTTCTGCCAACTCGTGTAGCCTAGTCGAATATTTTTGACCAGGATCCATGACCTGGAATTCGACAAGAATCTTGGTCGAAATTTGAGTCAGCTGTTATATCCTAGTCGAAATATTTCATCCAGGAACGTCGACTTGGATTTCGATCTCAATCCTGGTAGAGCTTATGGTTCAATTCCTGTAGTCTGGTCGAAGTCTATTGACTAGGATCTACGACCTGAAATTCGACTAAGATCCAGGTCAAAATTCCAGTGGTAACTTGACATGGATTTGGACCTCAATCTTGGTCGCATTAATGGTCTATTGTAGGGCCTCTAGTCAAAGTTTTGGGATCCACGACCTAGAACACGACCTCAATCCCGGTCGAATACATGGTCCATTTTAGGGCCTCTAGTCAAAGTTTTTTGACTAGATTCCACGACCTGAAACACTATCTCAATCCTGGTCGAATACATGGTCTATTTTGGGGCCTTTACTCGAAGTTTTTTGACTATAATCCATGACATGAAACACGACCTCAATTCTGGTCGAATACATGGTCCATTTCAGGGCCACTAATCGATATTTTTCGACTAGAATCCATGACATAAAATACGACCTCAACCATGGTCTTGTTTTCTTCCTTTTAACCATAATTTGTTTAGACTTCTATTTTGTAAATTTTATATGGGACGATGGGCCTACTTTTCCAAATCCAATTTGGATTGGGTTAATCAGCTTATTTTCCCAAATCCAACTTGGATTGGGCCAATGTGCTTATTTTTCCAAATTCAACTTGAATTAGGCCCATGGTCCTTTAGTTGTTTCTTTTGGGAACTTTGAGAACTTTCCAGACTTTGGGCTTTAACTTTTAGGCCTTTAGCTTTATGGCCCTTTGACGGTTCATCTTTCCCAAATTTTCTTATATATTATAGTGAGTGAATTCACTTCTTTCTCACTTCTCATTCGATCAACCTCTCATCAAAAGCTCTTTGTAATTTCTGTCTTTCTTCATCTTGCTTTCTTTAATCCTATAGTTTTCCAGCAAAATCTTTAAATCTTCATATCTTCTGTAGATATGTTTATTGCATTCTTCATACTTTTTCAGTTTTTTCCCATTTTCTAGGTTTTTTCGATGAATATCTTAATAGATAATTTGTTTTTAAGATGAATATCTTCACCTCTTCTGGGGTTTTTCTACATTTTTCAAGCATCTATTCACTATGTTCTTTATTTTTCGTGTATTTCTCAGATGGCCAAAATGAACGTGGCTAAAAATTCAAGTGAATTCCTTCTTCGATCAAGGTATTCTTCTTTGATTGATATGACCAATACTCAGGGGATGAGTATACGTATGACGCTTACATTAATGTGTTCGATAACGTCAACAAGTTCTACGATGTGAAGGAGCTGGAAAAAATAAACCTCATGTACAAGGTCGAGAAGTCCTACAAGCTGATTTTGGCTAGTGCCGTAGACAAGGCTTTCCATCGGAAGAAGGATGTATTGTACGTCTTCAGGGATACTATTAGGGCAGGTGCCAGGTTTCCCTTTCACCTCTTTATTCCCATTCTTCTTGTTATGTTGGGATTAATCCCTGCCAACTTCCTCCAAATGCTTGGAGGTTAATTATTTGTTTCTTATCATAATATGCTAAGCACAATTTGGCTACCATAGTAGCTAATTTCAGGAAAAAAATTTAGTTAAAAAAAAGCCCTGACAAGAATCCGGGTTGTGTTTCTTTGAACCAACGCCCTACAATCCCCCATGTTGTCAGTGGAAAGGCTATCCCATTAGGGCAACCTCTTCTATTCATCTTTTATATAGGTAGTCGACGGCATCCCCAATGATATAATATTGTGCGAGGAAGAGGCAAAGGCCTTCGATATCCTCACTAAGGATAATGGCACGTCCCATTCCTGGGACCTTATTAAGAAGACAGTTCTCTTTGATCGTGGGCTCTCACATGTCTAAAAGTAAGTTTTAGCTTTAGTCCTTATTCTTTTTCATACTTTTTTTAGCCTATTTTTCTGGTTTTAACTATTGCTTAATCCTTTATGCAGCGGCTGCTAAAATAGTAGATGTCACCAAGCCTAAAGACTTGGAGACCACTAGGATAAAGCGGGTTGTAAAGCTTTTCAAAAACCAGTGCCTATGGGATCGCTTCCCTGAGTTTATCTAGTCTAGCATACCTGATATTTATCCGAGTTTCATTATATTGTGCTTTTTTACATGCTTTTCCATGTTCATTCATGCACAATAACTCAGCTTCTAAGAACTCATTTATTTCTTTAAGCTTCTTATTATCAGCAATCAAACTATCACATTCAATAGACTTACATTTAAAAGTAACATGCAAAGAGTACAATAAAGTTTTCAATTAAGACATATTATCAATATCAACAGGAAATAACAGAAGGTACCTTATTAGTTCCTGAGGTATTCTCTCCATGAGCTGCAATGGGTGCATAACATTTATCATCATTGTCAGTTTATGATGAATCCATCCAGTGTATATTGGAATTTGTTGTGACCAAAGTTTTTCCCGTTGTCTTGGGGTACACAATTTCTAGATGTCCCATTTTATTACAGTTGTAACATGTCACCTTGGTCGTGTCAAACTTCCTTTCCTTGTTGTTATAACCATCACTCCTTTTGAACCTGTCTTTGCCTTGATCAGAAAACCTTCTGTTCAAACCAACTTTTCTCAGTGGTTTTCCATTCCTCATCCTTCTGAAACCTTTCACCAGTATTGCACCCATCTCAACCACTTGAGGATCATCCATTCCGATTTCGGAATCATCATCAGTATCTGTGTCAAGATCTGATACATTATCAGTATCTGATTCTTCCATAATGTTCCTTCTCCTTGACCTCTCACTTATCTTTTCTTTGTCTTTGTGAGTCTCAACATTAAGAGCCACAACGTTCATCTTCTGACCTTTTCTATTCTTCCTTTGTTGGATCTCCATGTCATGAGTATTCAGCATTCCATACACTTCATCCAGAGTTTGAGAATCAAGATCATATTGATGCCTGATTATTATGGCATGTGTATCCCAATCTTCTGGAAGAGCTCTCAGAAATTTTGTATTTGAGTCTTCCTTTTCATATTCTTTTCAATCCAATGGTAGATAATTCAGCAGTGTTAAAAATCTATCATACATGTTAGTAATTGACTCATCAGCCTTGGCATTAAATTACTTATTTTCTAACACAACAACAACTCTTCTATTTTTCTTTATTTCCATCATACCTTGACACTATATTTTCAAGGCATCCCATATTTCCTTTCCAGTCTTACATTCAATAACTTTGTTTGACATCACATTGTTCAAACCATTGTGCAGAATATTCCGGACTTTAGAATCTTTAAGCATAGAAACTTTTTTAGCTTCTGACCACTTTGATTTTTCTTTTATGGCAGAGTGTTCAGGAGCATCTGAACATAGCCACATTTTATATAGGATATTGAGGTCCTGTTTTGATGATATCAACATATTCATCAGCAATAGCTTCAAGGAACATCAATATCTTTACTCTCCATGTAGAGTAATCAACTTTCTTCAATATGGAAATTTCATGTTTTCATACTTACGTTCAGAATTCTTGACCTTTTCAAATTAACAGTCAATTTGACCGCTCAGATACCACTTGTTATCCTGTAAAGTAATTGTTTAAGGGGTTTGGATACAATTACTAAACAAATCGATGTATTATGAAGGTAAAGTAAGAACAGATGAATCAAATAACAGTTTATATTGATCTTTAATTAACTATTACAAAACTCTCTTAAAAATAATATTCTTAAGAGCTTCTAGATTATACGAATACTCGAGTTGTGCACTACAAATTGTGATAACCTATTCCGTATTTATATACTACACAGCTACAAATCAGTCCTCTATCAATTACAATTAATATTAAAATATAACTCTAATACTTTACATATCTAATTCAACTACGATCCCATAAATCATGACCTTCTGATTTATCTCGCAGTCATGACTTATCATTCAAGTCATTCTTCAACGGAAAGCTTTGATCAACGGATAAATACTTTAGCTTCAACCGATAATCAATTATGTATATCAACGGATGATATCGAAGGTTTCAACGGATAATCATATTTCAGTAGATGATCATATCCTGATTGTGACATAAATCCTGATCTTCGACTTAGCCAATTCTCAACAGCTATATATGTTTCCTCAAATAGTCATTTTAAACAAATAATCTGCTTATTTAAATAAGAATTTCAAAATTTGTAAGTAACTAGCAAGATTGTAATGGCTCAAATAGAGAAGGTCCCTTAAATTTCTTTTCCACAACCAACAACTATTAGTCTCTTCTTTATTAATTATGTAAGCCTCCATAAATGTTTAAAATGCAAGCATCCTTCTAGTCTGACTTACTTCCCCATTGCTCTGTTCTGGTAAAATTAAAATTTCAGGTACTGTTAGTAGCTGCCTGGTGACATCTAATATTTCATCAATTATGTGTCTTATTTTATTTCATTTTTTATTTACATTTCAGAAAGCTTTGGAAGCTCCAATAATTTTAAATCTTAACACTGACAAATGTTTCTCTAGACCTTATGGTCTCTCTGTCTCTCTCTCTCACACACAAACTAGTCAAGGAGAAGGTAAGTTATTAGTGTCAATACGTCTAATATATTTATTGGTATGACTTATGTCGAAAAACTCTATTATATGAGTGCCCTGTAAATAACAGTATGCTTTGATTTATTTTTTAAAATAAATTGTTTTACATGTACCAATTGTAATCTAAGTGAGATACAAATTATGTCTTGTCACTTGGGCCTGCCCGGAAACACCTAATAAATGTCATAGATCATACTTAAATATCATAAAGATGAGATATACAACTAATTAACTAAATAAATTATTCATGTTATCTTAATTTCTCAATTCTTTAGGTGGGATTAACGTTAAAGCAAATAGAGATGAATCTTCACCATATGCAACTATGCTTGCAACACAGGTTGTTTCAACAAGATGCAAGGTCTGGTGTTATTTCTATCGCTATAGACTTGCTTGAAAGTCCTCTTATTGCATGAAATGGATGATAATGACTTTACAATATTTTCTCATATAAGCTGGCTGGTAAATTGCCCACGAGAACTTGGAATCACTGCTCTTCACATCAAGTTTCGCGCAACAGGCGGAAACAAAACAAAGTCTCTTCGTACACTTGCTCGTTTAGGAATGAAAATTGGTCGCATTGGTAATTCTTTTTTCCTGATTAGCTTATGAATTTGGAAATAAGTAGGCTATAGCCATGTAAGGCGTTGATAATTGACTTTCTATTTGCCTTTTTTCAGAGGATGTTACTCCAATCCCCAATGATAGCACTTGCAGAAAAGGTGGTGGAAGAGGAAGGAGGCTGTGAGTTCTGGTACAGCAGCACATAGGAAGTTGCTTTTGCTTTTAGTACGTAAAAATTAGTATAGTATGAGTTAGCTAATGTAATGCTTGTATTTTATTTGAAATGTACGTATAGTATGGTATGAGTAATATTTTGGTATTAGAGTTGTAATTTGGATGGGTACCTTTATGTTTCTGTTTGAATGTTTTTGTTGGGATGTTGCATTGTTTTGGTTCCCAGTGGCTGTAAATAGTACCAGGATGGCGTGCAATTTACAGAACATTAACATCACAATGGTACATGTAAATCGATGTAAAAAATGTACAAAAGACATCATACAAAATAATATTAAACGAAAATAACTTAAAAAAACCAATGTGAAATAGTCATTTGACATCGGTTCTGAAAAAAACTCAATGTATTTTAAGTCAAATAATATCGGTTAGAGAAATTGGTTGATGTTAAACAAAAAGATTTAACATCGGTTTCGTGAAGAACACCCATGTCTTATCCATCATTTCACATCGGGGGGCTAATTTAACCGATGTCTGATCAAATATTTCACATCGGGCAACTAATCTAACTGATGTCTGATCAAGCATTTCACATCGGTTTGTTCGAAAGAATTTTAATAAATGGCTTTTAGAGCTTGTAGGTTTCATATTTTAATGGATAAATACGTCATAATATACTCATATTCACCTAGTAATACTGTAATATAAGCTGAAATTTGTTGTAAAGACATCACTTTTAATCTTAGAACCGATGTATAGCACTGTAATAGACATCGGCTGTTAACCGATGTCAAAGGCTGATGACATTTAACATCACACGCGAAGACATCGGTTCAGGACTTTTTTAACATCGGTTCTGAACCGATGCCTGATCCCATATTTCTAGTAGTGACTTGACAATACAACGGGTATTATTCATGTTGTAATTCACTTTACACACAAAATTTGTTAAGTTCTTTGATTTCAGAGGTTTACGTTTTCATTACTGCATTAGATTTTAGTTACAGAGGGAGGGGAACTGGGGAGAGGAGGCGAGAAACAAACTCTAGACCTGATGTGCCCCTAGGAATAATTTTGACAATGCTGACTGTTATGTTTGCTAAATGAGTATATAAATGAGGTTTCATATAAATGAAGGTTGTGGATTTGAATCCAGGAGCAAGTACTTATTTGGTAAAGCTAGTTTAGAGGTCAAATTATGTCCTTAGCTACATGTTAATGGGACCCTGAACAGATTGTGGCTATAAAATGGATGGTCAACAAAGTTCATCAGTGAGGTTTGTTGATTTATGCAAGAGTATTATTAGTTATAGTCTCATCTTATTAAATTTATTTAGAATATGTGATCAGTTATCTTTTGTGCAATATATCTTTCACTATAATGTCTTGGTTTCTCTATTCCTATCTGTGTTATATGCTGCTTTTAATAGGTATAAATATTATGATGTTTTGTAAGTCGTGACTTTATATAGATTAATCTGCCTATATATGTTTGCTTAAATTTTTTGTTGTCTTTCTTGCCTAGATTGAAATTTACAGGTCAGTATAATTCTCCTGAATCTAGATAGTATGAAATATGAGATTTTCTAGTAATTGGCAATGGAAAAATCTATTCAAAAGTATCTGTAGCTTGGTTGATATATTATTACTTTTGTCAAAATAATGCTTGATGATTACTTTCTTCACATAGTTTGTGTCTAAAAATTGATGTGCATGAAGTTAAACGCGCAGTGCAAGTTTTAGAAGCAACTCAAAGCATAAGTGAACCAGTGGCTAATTTTTTTTGAAATATTTTCCTTTGTTAGTTTAAAAAGTGAACATGAATGAATTTCACTTAATTAATTTACCTACGATCACTTATTAACAACATGCTAAACTAGAATTTAGGAAATGGAGTTAAATTTTACTTTTGAATTAGGTATTTTTTGACTAGAAGAAACAAAGTTTAAGAGACTGAGATTCGGTGTTCGCAACAAGTTTACCACAAACTGAATTTTAACTGTAATATCTTATATTTTCAGACAAGTTCGAATTTTAACTGTAATATCTTATATTTTCAGACAAGTTCTAGTTTGATTGAAGGTCGCTGGCAATTAATGTTTAGAACGAGACCAAGAACAGCCTCTCCAATTCAGGTACTATGTCATCCTTTAGGTTTGGATTTATTTTTGTTTGTGCATACCAAAGTAGCGGTCATGTGTTTTATATCTACTTGTTGGACTTACAAGGAAAGTATGTTTAGTGTTAGATTTTTATTTTTATATGCATTTGTACAAGCATGTAATTTTTTTTATTTGTAAGTGTGACTAGTTTTGTTCATTATTTTTTTCAATTATTAGAGCACACTTGTAAGTGGATGTTGTGTTCAACTATGAGTAGAACTTCATGATTAATGTGTGTTTGGCTTAAATTATTGACTCCTCATATTAGTTATTTGAGGTGTAGATTTATATCTTGTACTTTATGTTATGCATTTCTTCATATGCTTATGTATAGTTCAAGAAACCAATTGCAAGTCATGTTGTAAGACATGTATAAAAACATGAAATACAAACTAGTGTGCTGCTTGTATTGAAAATCTACTTTCATTTATGCAGGGTTTCAGGTATGCCATTCTCTAGGAAGAGGTAAAAAATCTGGTATGGGTACACTTTATATATGGATTGCATGAAATGAACGGAAGTCTCATAAACACATCGCATCAATAATAATTTTGCTCAACTTTGCGCAACATTTTCATATTATAATGACAATGGTATTCTTTTTATAGATAATGCCCAACTTCTTAGTCGGATGGATTATTTTTACAATTATATTTATAGACTTTCATCATTTTTAATTTTAGATTAATATGTTTTACTTTTTTAAGAATGTAATGTATTTTACTTTTTTAAGAATGTAATATATTTTACTTTTTTAAGAATGTAATGTATTTGGTGTGCTTGCTTTGGAACAATATATCAAGGTATATACTATGACAGTGGTGTATTTTGGTAAATATTGCTTGTATTTCGTATTATTTGGTAATGAAATGAAAATTTTATATATTTTTAGTCTATGCAAATTTATAAAAAAATGGAAAGACGGGCCCACGTGCGGCGTCCATACTTGTGGCCCACCTGTGGCCCTAAATATTTGTACAGATTGTCAAACACCTGTTGTAACACTGGTCTAGTCCTATTGCAACCCTCGATGACGTTGCATTAGCTTGTTTCTATAACAGATATTCAGGCTTGCAATAAGGTGTGTCACTGTTGCAATATAATTCTTTCTCAATGGCTAAAATTACAACCCTCAAAAGCTTTGCCATTGCCTTTTTGGCACCCATAACAACAGTTTTTTGCCCTATAATAACGCTTGTTGGAAGTTTTAGTATGCAATATATGTGGTAGTGTTTATATGTAAAGTGCATAGTAGTGATAATGTTACAGACCCGCTGACTACGTCTTTGTCTTTTTTACTTATTAAAGAGAGTAAAAAATTAAGGAGAATCAAGGAACTTTAGCTTCGAATTTGGCTGAGTATAACGCGTGTGGTCAAGTTCTTCTTGTTCTTTTTAACAACAAGTTCAAGTGGTCAACGGTGTTAGATTCTTATTCAAGATGTTTACTTGAGAATTAAGAATAATTTAATAAATATAACACCAAGCTTAAATAATATTTCAATATTTGAAACAAAGATTTTGACCACTTAAGGTAAATACGAGTTTAGAGACATTGGTTTTAAATAAAAAAAATAGTTGTCTTTTTTTACCTCCAGTTATAAACTTAAGTGCAAGGACTTGTAAAAGTGTAAAATAAAGTCGGTAACTCTTCTAAAGTTTATACTAAGGCTCCAAAAAATACTACATGAATAAATCAAGAACAAGTACATTTTTATGCCAACAAGAATGAAACTTGAAAAGCAAAGTGTATAAAGCATATATCTAACAAGTATGTGTCCAAGTACACTTAATATACATAAAATATCCAAATTATGACTCTTGAATATACAAGGTTTCAAGTTCTTCAAATAGAGAGTGACCTACAAGAGAAACAAGATAGTTATAAAGCCGAATAACATACAAAATAGTCGCGGGAAAATTCACCGTAAAACTGTCGCAAGAGGGTTTGCCTTGTAAATAGGCTACCTAAGTAGGGTAAGTAGGGTTTGGGGCCTTCTAAATAAGGGTGAAGAAATATGTGTTTTTATGTGAGAAAATGTGATGAAGAATAAGATAAATTCAAATTAAAGAATGAGAGGTTTACGTGTATTTTTATCACCAAAAAGTAATAATTTTCTGCTGAAAAAGTAAGCTAATAAATTCCTAGACTTAAGGAATGTCTGACACATTTTTCTCAATTTGGAAATGAATAATAACCGAACGGTGCACTTACCGATGACCAAAATATAGTTTTTCAACGAAAATGAAAAAAAATATTCCACAATTATGAAATTTTGGTAATCTCCAAAAAATGTTTAAAATCTCACCATCAAACTCATTGATTTAATATGAATTTTCACCGACTCGTAAATTAATTGCGCATCGAATTTAGGGGTCCTAGATTAAAAGTCATCCAAAATTGGTCAAATTAATCTACAAGTTAATATGTAAAGTTCAAGATTTCAAGTCTAAAACATATCTGGAGGAATGTTTTTTGGATTTTTCGAATGTTAACGGAGCGACTAAATACACATTTATCTTTACACACCAAATAAACAAAAGTTTTGACTTGACATATAGTAAAATGTAACATTTCTTATAAAATAATGACTATTAGGTCTGAGAAATTATTAAGTATAATTAAAAAATAATTTTATATTGATAATAAGGATTTACATGTATTCCGGATTTACGCTTATTTTGGAGTAAAAGATGTGTTTGGTCCTTTGGTATTATAAATTGAATTAAAATATTTAAAACTTATATTCAGTATGTTTATGATCAAAATATTTGGGTATGATATGCTTATAAATCAATTGAATAGTTTTAGATTGTAAAACGAGTGTTTAAAAGTTCTCCAGATTTTTCCTTTAGCCGTTACCTAAGTCTATTTGACAAAACCAAACTAGTATAGAATATATCTGTAGATTGACAAATAATTTACAAACTAAATAAATATGTAGGGAAGCATTTATGATTTATTTATCCAGAATATCTGAGTTCGACTCGATTTTGGAGAGTGGCCCACATAAAACCTTATAAAAAAAAATTCTAACTATATTAGTGATAATACCTAAGTTAAGTCCACCTCTTTACTCTACATATGAAGCCATGTCCCAAGACTCACGATGGGCAATCTATCATGTCCATAAATTTGACTAATAAATATATACTAAGGTAAAGTTTTACCACCCAGATCAATGATACCCTCCTCCTCCACATACGATGTACCCTCCTCCCAGAAGACTCGTATCTCTTGGACCATCCTTTAGTACTCAAGAACAAGAGGAGGCTTACATGGAAGTAGTAAATATGACAACAAATCATAAAAGGGACATGCCATCATGTCATGTCTGTCACCAAAAAGGAGCAAATAGCTGGACTAGAAGTTAACGGGATGTAGCATCAGCTATTATAAATACCAATCTAAGTCACATAAATGCAGACCCTCGAATTCACATAAATACTCTGATGCTCACATTTACTCTCACCACTTAAGCATTCATACCACTCAGAAATAGTAACTCTCAAACATTAAGTATTTATTTTCCAATTATTGTTTCTTGTTATTGTCAACCACTGGTTACTTACTCTCATGCCGTAGGTGCTTGACGACCATCACCTTCTTGTGGGCATTGTTTAACAGATTCTCAGCCATCAGCTACAACACATCTCCGTGAAAACATCAACAGAACATGGTATATTTGGTAGAGTGAAGCAAGATGCAGTATTATTTGGCGCTAGAAGGGGGGGGGGGGCTTTTCTTATGAAAAACCTCAATCAGTTTCACTTTACGTTTCAACAAAAAAATAGGAAATTTCGGTGAATAAAGATCAACTAAATCCTTTAATTAGGTGACATGTATTCATCAAGAAGAACATCCATGAAAATTAAAATTTTACACACTCAAAAAAATTTCTAATTCATTTCCTCACCCGTGTCGCCTCTTTGAACTATGAAGAAGTGTAATCTCAAAGAAGAATGTTTTACTAACTCAACTTCTTTTTTCACCCTTGCGGCCTCCTTGATGAGTGAGGGAATGTAATTTCAAAGTAAGAAATTTTACTAGCACGTGAGAGAGAGTAATCTAAAAGCACATTAATTATTTTCTCTAAAATTTAAAAAAATGTACTATCTCTATAACTCGCTGACCTCTTTTCTCGTCATTGTTGCCTTATTAGCGGGTGAGAAAGGTCCTCTTATAGAAAAGAATTTCTATATTTTTATGAAATACTACTATCATAGCTCCATATATTCACCTACATGGGTGAAGAGGGTCCTCTCATAACTCCATATTTCATCTTATGGTCTCCTCGGAGGGTGAGGGACGGTCTTCTCAACGCCTAAATATTCACAATCCCAAAATTTAATCAATTGAGTCATGGTGTTAAATCAATTCATAACTTCTTATATGCCAAGAAAAATCATCACATTTTGAAATTTATAGATTACGTTGGTAAATGTTCATTTGGCAACCAAGAAAAAATTCCCTCATTCGTGAAATATCCTCTTCCAAGGAGGACATTATTACCCACAATCCAACATGAGAACTCTGCATGGATGACTACTTTACCTCGATAAAAAGTGAAGCATGGCTAATATAATTTTTTATAAGGCTTCCAACTCATTAAAGTCATAATATTTCCATGTTTACTAATAATGAGGCTTATACTACAAGAAAACGGTCAATAGATATCACCAATTTAACATCGGTTGCATTGACGACCGATGTTAAATTGTTTTTGAATATCATTTTTTACAAAATCGATGTTAAAGTAATATTCACACAACAGTTGAAGTAACAACCGATGTCTAAACTAAATTTTAAAAAATTATAAACACGTGATACATACATTTACGATTACATAAAACATTTCCCCCTTTTACATATAATCATTTCCCCCTCAACCCATTTTCATTTCCCTAGCTCTTCACAAACTCACATCCACTTTTCTTTTTAACCGAGGCTCTACTCTTAATCTACACTCAAGAACATTCAAACCTAATTCAAAACCCATTATATACAATCACAAACCCTAGATAGAATCTTAAATCCAAACTTAATCGAACACTAACCATAGATGAACCACTAATTCGGTCAAACCCTGGAATCAAACCCCCAAATATCATATCTAATTAGGTCGTAGCCTCGGTTCTTCTTTCAAATAAAACACTCGGTTCTTGCATATGAATCTTTAATCTACTCGATTGTGCTATTAACTAAGTCGATTTGTAAGTGTGTCTCTAATTTTCATTTCAAACTTCAATTTTTGGGTTTTAATTGAACTTTTTTTACGGATTGGTTGATTCTTCATCTTGGGTCACCTACAAAGTAAGTTATTTTGCGATTTAAGTTAATTATGTATGCATATCTCTTTTTTAGTTGGTATATATTTGGTTTTTATTATATACAAGCATGTTTCTCCAATTAAATTTTTTGTTTTTCATGCTTTTTTTGTTACTCTTCTATTTTTAACAGATTGTTTGTTTGTTGTTGTCGTTTACAGGCTTGTTTGTACTTTCTTGTTTGATGCGCTAGCTTTCGTCGTTGGTTCTCTTGTTTCTTGCTTTTTTTGTTCTTGTAAGTCTCTAAATCTATTATAATAGAGTAAAGTTCTATAATAGTAAGTATTTCCTGATGATGAAATTTCCATTGAGTTGATCATAATACTCATGTATACGACTTACGTGTTAGATTATATACAGTGCTCGATTGATTAGTGTGGGATATAGCTACATTATTCTGCAGTTGTTTTAATTTTTAAATTCCTTGTGTTAATAAGAACCTTTGATATATTATGATTTGAATCAAATTATCACTTTTGGGAAGTGAAAGTACAAATTTGAAGTTCACAATACACTGCTTCTTGAAAGGTTACAGCTTAACCGTACTCAGAAAAGATCAAGTGAAGTGGTGGATTGCCAAATGGTGATTTTCAGCCTTTTTTTGCTGTTTCAATGTCGGTGCTCAAGGTGCTTCTGCTCACTGCTCTTGGATCATTTCTTGCGGTGGACAGTATCAATATAGTCAGCCAATATACTGGCCATGATGAACGAAAACATCTAAACACTGTATATGCAGTATGATATATGGTCTCTTGCATCAATTTTTAGTACTTTGAAAGTAATTTGGAGTAGTCAATAACTCTAATTAATTAGAAATTAACACTTCACGTTGTTAAAAAAACGCAAACTTGAAGTTTCGAGAAATATATGCAAATAAAACCTCTTAGTACTTTGTTTCTTGAGTGTATATACTATAAATTATTTCTTGTGGTTACATAGAATAATTTTATGTAAATCGGTTCTGGACTTCTGTTATAATCATCTTAAAGGGATTTGAGGAGAGAACTTGGTGATGCTATACATTACTCATACTGCTCTGCTATGAGGAATATTTTTAGTTTAGGCGTACTTCTTGTTCTTTTTGTTGTTGAGTTATAGTTCAAACATATACTGACCTCTTGCCAGGAATGGAGCCATCCCAATTGTCACTCTGATAATTGTGCATTGCATACCCCCTTGTACAGTTTGTCCTCAGCGTCAGTTTTGCACTTCCACCTGGGATGAATAAGGTATACTCATCAATCCTCGCTTACTTATTTAGGGACAATATATAAGTAATTCTGGCTTCATGACATCTGGGGAATAAAAAGAAAAAACTTTAAGTGTGTTGAACTCGTCTCTGTTCGGTGTGAGAGGAACCATGATATAGTAGATCGGCAAAGTGGAAAGCGAGTGTTCTATTATTATGTTGTGTGTACGCTTGTGCTTTGGTGTCACTCTCTTTTTGGTATGTACTTCTTCATCCTGGCTGGTTGCTTATGTTTTGCTGATCTACAGTATTCCATTCCCTGGTCTTTCATAGAAGCGTAGTTCTTTCGGTCTTTTACATGTGAACATAAATATTGCTTACCACGTAACACTCTGTTGTGAGTAGTTAAGATCCTTCAGCTAAACAAATAATTAGCATGAAACTCAGTTTTTAAGAACCAAGGTTGGTAGGAATTACAAAATTTAGATAACACCAAGGTTCATCATCGGATACTCTACTTGTTTGCAAATAATGTAACAGAGGAAAATCAGAACACATATTTGATATGTTCATCAAGCTACAATATTATTATACTAAAGTGTGTGAGATGGTTCCTCCCTGCAGGATGTATGAGTTAGGCAACTATTTTGTTAAGTACGTTTGGAATTATTTACTTGCTGACTTCATATTTTATTACACTAGATGTTCCCGGGGATACTGTTTTGAGAGCCTTGCGACAGAAGGTCCAAGAAGAGCTGAAGGAGATACATCGCATAGATTATAATGCATTGAGTCCCAAATTATGGATCAACATATATACTTTTTTTGTAGAGATGATGGTGGACGACTTATACGCACAGAGCGCTTAAGGACAACAGATATAGCAGAGAGTTAAAACTAAGGGTTACTGGCAGGTAACACAGTAACATTGATATAACTCCAAAATCCACTGCTAGTCGTTATTTTTCAGTCATGGGTTTATAAACGATTCTAGCGATAGTTATTTCATATCTTCATGACCAGACTACCTCGCTTCTTTTCTTAAAATCTTCCATTTTCTGTACACTTAATGCCACCATTTCTATTTTATGGTTGTAATTGAAGAAGAGATAATTCAAGTATTTGGTTCAATAAGCCATTAATTTGGGAACCAACTCATCAATTTTTACGTAATGTTAAGAGTTTTCCATGTGACTCTTATTTGTATGTAATTTAGAAGCTGACGATTGACAGGGAGAAGTTTGTCTTGCTTTTGCGGACGAGATGTTGGGCTGGCTATACAGAACTATCAAAGAGAGTAGGATTATTAAATTTGTGCATTAAACTTTCAGTGTTCTACTACAGGAATGAAATTGCTTCATCAAAAGATATTTCTTTTTAATTTATATGCCTTACCATGATTATTATCCATCTTGACAATCAATACTTTTTATTTGAAATCAGATGAGCAAGGTTTAGGTGTATAAAAATAAGGGATACTCTGATCAGCACAGGAAGTGAATTCCCCTTGTTTCCTATAACAGATTTTGTATATATAGATATGGACTATTTAAACAGCTCATAACAAAAGACCGAAAAGAAGAAGATGCAGAAAGTTGGCTTGAGGTGATAAGATTCCACTTGTTGCTTTCTTTTAGGCTTCACCATGCATCCGATTTAGCAAAGAAGGCATTCTTTTGGATGTTTCAAGAAGAATGTATACATTATGGGATGTAGTAGATGATTTGGAATTATAAATTGCAGAACATTATGTATTGCTTAGTTTGGTGATATTCATGGCAATTTGAAAGCTTTTTGCGAAAATTTATTTTTGGTATTTTTTGGTAATTTTTTGGGAACATAATAAATGTATATAACACAGCATCCAGATGCTTAAAAACCTATGTGCTTAAAAACCTATGTTAAACATAATAATAATACATCATATTGTGCCTTTAAGACATCAGTTTTTGATGTCTACTTTGACACTTTATTGGGTTATTTCACATGTGTCACACACTGATGTGTAAAGGAGTATATAATATCGGTTCCAAAGGAGAATTGATGTCGTAAAACACTCTAGACATCGCTATGATTTTGAAACCGATGTGTCATAGATAAATAGACATCTGTTTATGAGTAAAAACAGATGTATAAAATGCTCTTTACATTGGTGCAAAACTGATGTGAAAAACTATGACTTTTCTCTACACCCACCTAGACATCAGTTTTGAAATTTTTAGACATCGGTGCAGAACTTATATTTATTGACCCTTTTCTTTTAGAGTTAATGTCAAGTACTCATAGCATGCCTCAACCTGGACAGAATTGATCTAAATGTTCAAACATCTCTCAATCTTCAATAATTTTTGGATTTTTATAATGCAAACAACATGAGATTATGTTATAGATGACAATATTCACACCATCCTTTCACTCAAAGTTGGTCGAGTCAAAAAAGATTTTAGATAGTTCTTGTCTATTTAAAGAATGAAAAATACTTGGAATTGAAGGTCAATAGTCTGTGATATATTACGTTGAAGACTTACTTAGATGACCCATTATTAACTACTTAAAGGAGAGTATGCTATCCTGTAGAAGATGTGTTTGACTCTCAATTCTCACACTCATTAACCCTGAGAAGGTTTTATATTGAATGAGAAAAATTCACCAGAGGATTTATAGAAATCACATGGAAGAAAAGGCTATTTCTCAAAACTATTTAAGGCAAGGATAGTTTTGGATCACCCTAATTAAGGATTGCATAGTTTGGTCATAAAGTACAACACGACAAAGATCAGAAAATTTGATGAAAGAGACTTAGTTACGAACTACGGAAACCTTTAACATGCAATATACATGTAAACTCATGCCTTACTAGGAAGGTACCTACAAGGTGAAGAAAATGCTATATTCGGGCTCTTACAAGTTAGAGAGATTGGATGACAGATAGGCCAACAACACTTGGTTTGATAACAAGATGCGAAATATTTCACATAATAGAAGTTCAAATACTTTTGCTTATACACTAAAGTGTTGAACACAATATTATATGACCCTTTTCAACACATCTTAAACATAAATATCTCAGACACAATTAAGTGAACTATATCATCTCATAAGTTTCATATAAACACAAAGCGAGTAAAGTATCTCAGACACAATTACAAAATCCGAGACATAACTATCTCAAAAAAATTAAGTGAATTGTTATCTCAAGAGTATCATAGAGAAACAAAGCAAACAAAGTACATCACACACAATTACCACACCTTAGACACAACTATATAAAACAAATTAAGTGAATTACTATCCCATGAGTATCATACAAACACAAATCGGACAAAGTACCTTAGACACAATTAAAACACCTTAGACAAATCAAGTTAATTATATATCTCATGAGTTTCATACAGACACAAGACAAGTAACACCATCTCTGACATAAGTTACATTGTATCAGACACAAGTAATATTATTATCTTTGAGGGAAGTATAAATACTACATTCATAATTAAAGGCATATCATATCTCATGCGATCTACTTCGACACAAAGTAAGAAAAATCATTCCGCACACAAGAACAAGCAAAGTCTGGTCACAATTATCCCTTCACAAGATATTTGCTTCATGCATTTATTTCATACATGCAAAACGTCTCTCAAACTAGCGTAATTCTCTAACTTCTTCAACAGTATAAGCACCAAAAGTGGGTACACATAACTCTTCTAGCGGGTGATCTTCCGTATAAAGAAATATCATAAAGTGATATACCCACTTCTAGATGTTTATGCTATAAATGGTAAAAAAGGCAATTAGAAAAAAATACATTGTACCTTATACTGTGTACCCGCTTCCTAATTTTCATCTTCACTTCCTCTTTTACTTGTTTCCAACATATAACTACTTGCTACCAATACTCGACAGGCTTCGAATTCATACTTAGTCAAATTTGAAAGAGACATAAAAAAGTCTATCCTCCTACAAAAATTTACATGGGGTACCAAATTGAGACTTAGTACGATTTTAGTGGGTCGCCAAAAAAAATTTCCCTCTTCAAAAACTTTTACCCTTCTTCAGAGTACCATCCCAAAGAGTAACCTCCTTTAAAGTACATAGGGGCAACGAAGTTCAAACTTAGTACATTTTATATGGGTAATCAAAATATTTTTCCCTCCTCCAAAACTTTTACCTTCCTTCACTACCCTCGTGCAATGTACATATAAACTACAATAAGGGCTCTAAATTCACACTTAGTACAATTTTGAGAAAGGGTCAAAATTGTTTATAATCATTCGCTATCCTCCTTCAAATTATATAAACTACAATAAGGGTACCAATTTCATACTTAGTATAATTTCAAGAGGGCGTCATTTTTTTACCCTCCTTCAAGTACCCTCATGTTAGTGTTTGTGCCCTAGACACAAAATTATGATATTTTAGTTAAAGACATTTGGATTATTAATATTTATGTTCTATCGATTATTTCCTTTATAATTTATTAATTCTTAATTTACCGCGATATAAATGTTAGATTATAAATGTCCTTGGAATATGATATGCAATTCTATATCTCTAAGTACGTGACTTAGAAATGAGATTATGAGAATAATATCAATATTCCTAACGGTCCCTAATCGAGTATTATTATTAAGGGACAATAATAATGTATTAAGACTAGTGTGTTTGCTGACTGATGATCACATCTCATTGATCATAAGTATAGTGATACTAAAGTCAAATACATAGGAAGATGTACATGTACATGGTGTGCTGGACAGACCCAATGTGAGATTCTACATGTTTGTTGTGTCATATGTAATTCGAACAGTGATAATAATGAAATGGTCCTTAGACCTGAAGTCATTATATTTCGATACAAGAATTAATATATATTCATTCCATTAAAAGTTATCCTTGATCGGGTAATGATAAAAGTGGACATTGGGTATATTATGAATCGTATGAGAAATATGAATGATCTATATAGGATTTAACCCTCCTATTTTAGGAGTGATATTATTGGCCTCTTGTGTGAGCTAGACTATGAAGTGCATGCCACGCTCAAATGTTGATTTGGTATGATAGTCTACTCATTGATCAAGGAAACTTGTATTAAACTATGATGAGGATGACACATTACATGCCTATAGTTTAATCTATAATATTTGGTTAAAGGGATTATGTTACATTGTACATTATTCACGAAAGGTTTAATCGATCACCGATTCAATTATTATTACTTGGGTAGCAATCATGTATTACTAGATGCCACTAATTGTTTACGATTTTAAGTTAGATTTAAAATTTGTTTCCAACGTAATAATAACCTATAGGGTCACACACTAAGAATGCTTGAAGGATTATTTAATTTAAATTGGATTTAAATTATATTAAAGTAATTCGAATTTTTTATAATATTAATTAAGTATGACTTAAATAATTAGATAAATATTGATATTTGAATTTACTAATATTAATCATGATATTAATTTGTTAAATAATTAAGTGTGACTTAATTATTATACAAATAGGAAGTTCGAATTAATAATAACTACTAATTAGTTAAGAGTTATAATTCTTATTATACTCTCTATATAATATATCTTGTGTGGCTGATTTCGTGTGCAAGACTTTTACTAAAACCCTAGCCACCAAGAGAGAAGATGGAGAGAGCAAGAAGAAACGTGTTTGTGTTAGTACACATCCAATCCTTGAGTTCAAGCATTCGTGTGGATACCGATAGAGCGTAGATCGCAAGAGCAGCATGCGTGATGATTGATCAAGCTTTGGATCTCCATAAGTCAACCAATTGGTAAAGCTTCTTAAGGTAAACAATCTGATCTACAAATTAAATATATGTTTTTCACATGGATCCTCCGGTGGGTTTCGAAAATTCTGATTTTTTATATTTTAATTACTGTTTTTGTTGCGTTTATGTGATGAAACCCTTCAATGGCATTAGAGCTACTTGCGAAAAGTGTTTAATTCATTTATGTGTTTACAGGTTTTATGATGATAACATATATACAATATTCCATGACTGTTATGTATGCGATTTTGTATATTTACATGTTATTATGTTTATATATGCGTATAATTATATGTTTTGAATATATGATATTCATGAGAGTTGTATAATCATATGATGATTATATAATCTGTATATATACTGATATACATGTTTTATGTGTTTTTTAATTATAAGAATCGTATTTGATACGATTCTGAATCGTATGCAGCAGATTTGCTGAAATTGGGTGTGATGTCTGATTTTGGCGAACGAACACGCTATTTCATATGGAATCGAGCGTCTGAACGTAATTTATTGCAAAGGCTATCGACTGATCTTTAAGGCGTTTGACATCGTTTAGGCCCTGTAATCTGCGATTTAATGCTATCAGATTTAATTTCAAATTTTCTAATTTTTTCAATATTTGATTTAATGTAATAAGTTAAGATCAGATTATGTATTTTAACATGTTATTTTGTGTTAATTGAGCATAGTGGATGGTTATGGCTTATGACCTTATGTTAATGGTTTTGGTTTTTGAAATACGGCTTCATGTCATTTAATCTTGTAATTATTAAATCTCGAATGTAACTCGGGTTTCTTGTAAGTTCATTAGATTAGTTTTCATATTTCATTCTTGTAATGTACATGAAGACATGAAGATTTGAAGATCAAGGGTAATCCCACACGGAGGCCATCCAAGGAAGCAATACAAGAAATAAGACATGTAATAGTTAGCCTGTATTTATTTTCCACCTTCGATTGATCTATATCTTTATCATTAGCTTGATAAAGATCACATAGGAAATCCATAACCAACCACATTTATTTATTGCACTTTACATATATATGTGCATATGATGAATATATGTGTAGAGTAGTTTATGAAGATGCATGCTTAATTAGATTAAGGATGTTTGTATTAGATACGACACCCATGCCATGCTTGCTAAACAAGATAAAATATGTAACGATTCAAAATTTTAAAATGAACAAACAATTATGAGATTCTCGTGTTTATGAAACACGGAATAAAATACAAATTTTCTTTGTTTCTGACATGGGGCGATATTGTCAAAAGCGAGTTCATTGAACTTGTAAGGTTGTGGGTTTTAAGCGATACCGTTGTGACTCTCCCTCACTACCTGGAAATCAAACCATTGACGAATATTGATTTAAAGTATTTTATTCAAGGAAAAATCGGGAATCCCATTATGATGGGATCATGATCATTTTAAAATTAACAAAACCCTAAAGTTAATATTAAGTTGATCAAATGCCTTCCAATGAGTCCAATGCATTAACCCCTAGATCGACCAGGAGTGGGTTCGCCAAAGCAAAGTACTCCCATCTATCGTGGGAGATGTGTTGAAGTATATTGATACTTTTTGACTATTGGGTTTGACTTAACTAAGTTACATTTTAATTAATGTTTCCATTGTGTTTATGTGATCGAAACCCTTCACCTCCTAAAAATACATATAAACTACAAGGAGGACACCAAATTTAAACTTAAAAAAATTGCAAAAGGGGTCAAAATTATTTGGCGTCCTTCAAAAAAATTTCCTCCTTCACTACCCTCCAGTAAAATACATATAAACTACAAGACGGAACCAAATTTTAAGAAAGGGTCAAAATTTTATACCCTCCTTCACTCTCCTTCAAATTTCAAAAGGGGTTCATAATTTTTTACCCTCCTTCAATACACTATGAATTCACACTTAGAATAATTTTAAGAGAGCGTCAAAATATTTTACCCTCGTTCAATATCCACCTTCAAAATTTTACCCTCCTTCACTACCCTCCTCCAAAATATTATAAATTACCTGTAGGGCACCATATTCACACTTAGAACAATTTCAAGAGGAAGTTAATTTTTACCCTTCTTCAAGTACCCTCCTTCAAATTACATATAAACAACAACGAGGATATAGATTTCACACTTAGTACCATTTCATGAGGGCTTCAAAATTTTTAACGTCCTTCAATACCCTCTTTAAAATATTTTACCCTCTTTCACTACCCTCCACCAAAATATATATACAGTATAAGGAGGGCAACAAATTCTCACAAATAAAATAATTTCATTAGGGCGCCAAAAATATTTACCCTCTTTCAAAAATTTTATCCTCGTTCACTAGCCTCTAAGATCATAACAAGAGGAAGAAATTAGGGCGAAAGACTGTTGATACTATCTTTCTAGGTTATGGTTATTCCACAATTGCTATGAGATTTTTAGTAATAAAATATATCATAGATTGTTGTGGTGAATACTATAGTTGAATTTTGTAAAGCAACCGTAAT